>NW_021821631.1:25000-27229 GCF_901000725.2 Takifugu rubripes | reverse complement strand
CCGACCCTGCTTAGCTTCCGAGATCGGACGAGATCGGGCGTTCTCAGGGTGGTATGGCCGTAAGCGAGAGCAGGTGCAAGAAAATGGCCTTTTGAAGTTAATACACTCAAACTTATTTTCTTGAAACACTTATTCTGGTGGAGGTTGTCCATTTTGCTTTGTCACAGTCCAAACCTCAATGTTGGAGCAGCCTCCAATCCATTCCCCCCAAAAGAAAAGGCTATAGAGGCCTATGAGCGTCATATCATCAAATCTGCCTCGAACGGCTCTTGGATGAGAGGTGAAACGCCTTCAAAACAATCAAACAAGATTCAACTCCGATAAATGAAATCAACTTAAAAGCAATGTGCCATGGCCGGGAATCGATCCCGGACCGGTGCGGGCCAGTTGACAATTGCTGTAACAGACAATCTGATTGAAACCTCCTGAAGACCCCAGAGGGAGAGTTCGAATCCAGCTTTGGGCATTATCAAACAGAAGATATTTGATTGAAAAATTCACGATCATAAAAATGTTTAAAGAGCATAGCAGTGTCTGTGAGGTTTATGAGCCACAAATGCTGCTCTTTTTAGGAGCACAGCCATCTATTAAACTGTAGTTTGTGTCATGGCATAGTTTTATTGACAAATTCTAAATTGCAAGTAGCAGATATGAACAGGGAAATGCTACGTTATCTGCTTATTCTGCTACAAATAATCTGATGAGATAGGTGTGGAGTTAATTCAGTTGGGGATACACAGATGGAATATTAGTGTTGTTAGTATGATACTTGAGTTCTTTAGATATTGTTTTCAATTCAGGAATCTGCCGCCTTGAGTTGGCTTTTTTTGAAGACAGAAATGTGACAATAGTGTGGACCAAAGTGGGAAATTCAATTTTATTTAAACACAAACACACACGGACGGACGCGCGCGCGCGCACACACACACACACACAACACACACACACACACACACACACACGCGCACTCATAAAATATTAAATCTCAAACGATGTACAATAGTGCAAATTAAATGTCAATGTTAGAAGTACTTAAGAAGTGAATTACATCTGGCTGGATAATTATCAGGAACACTGCCGGCCTCTGCTTGACCCAGTGGAAGAGTGCAAAAAGCTTACAGCACCTGGTATTCCCAGGCGGTCTCCCATCCAAGTACTAACCAGGCCCGACCCTGCTTAGCTTCCGAGATCGGACGAGATCGGGCGTTCTCAGGGTGGTATGGCCGTAAGCGAGAGCACGTGCAAGAAAATGGCCTTTTGAAAGTTAATACACTCAAACTTATTTTCTTGAAACACTTATTCTGGTGGAGGTTGTCCATTTTGCTTTGTCACAGTCCAAACCTCAATGTTGGAGCAGCCTCCAATCCATTCCCCCCAAAAAGAAAGGCTATAGAGCCTATGAGCGTCATATCATCAAATCTGCCTCGAACGGCTCTTGGATGAGAGGTGAAACGCCTTCAAAACAATCAAAACAAGATTCAACTCCGATAAATGAAATCAACTTAAAGCAATGTGCCATGGCCGGGAATCGATCCCGGGCCGGTGCGGGCCAGTTGACAATTGCTGTAACAGACAACCTGATTGAAACCTCCTGAAGACCCCAGAGGGAGAGTTCGAATCCAGCTTGGGCATTATCAAACAGAAGATATTTGATTGAAAAAGTCATGATCATAAAAATGTTTTTAAAGAGCATAGCAGTGTCTGTGAGGTTTATGAGCCACAATGCTGCTCTTTTTAGGAGCACAGCCATCTATTAAACTGTAGTTTGTGTCATGGCATAGTTTTATTGACAAATTCTAAATTGCAAGTAGCAGATATGAACAGGGAAATGCTACGTTATCTGCTTATTCTGCTACAAATAATCTGATGAGATAGGTGTGGAGTTAATTCAGTTGGGGATACACAGATGGAATATTAGTGTTGTTAGTATGATACTTGAGTTCTTTAGATATTGTTTTCAATTCAGGAATCTGCCGCCTTGAGTTGGCTTTTTTTGACGACAGAAATGTTGACAATAGTGTGGACCAAAGTGGGAAATTCAATTTTATTTAAACACAAACACACACGGACGGACGCGCGCGCGCGCACACCACACACACACACACACACACACACACACACACACACACACACACACACACACACACACACACGCGCACTCATAAAATATTAAATCTCAAACGATGTACAATAGTGCAACATTAAATGTCAATGTTAGAAGTACTTAAG
>NW_021821631.1:0-12500 GCF_901000725.2 Takifugu rubripes | reverse complement strand
TACTTGAGTTCTTTAGATATTGTTTTCAATTCAGGAATCTGCCGCCTTGAGTTGGCTTTTTTTGAAGACAGAAATGTTGACAATAGTGTGGACCAAAGCGGGAAATTCAATTTTATTTAAACACAAACACACACGGACGGACGCGCGCGCGCACACACACACACACACACACACACACACACACACACACACACACACACACGCGCGCACTCATAAAATATTAAATCTCAAACGATGTACAATAGTGCAACATTAAATGTCAATGTTAGAAGTACTTAAGAAGTGAATTACATCTGGCTGGATAATTATCAGGAACACTGGCGGCCTCTGCTGACCCAGTGGAAGAGTGCAAAAAGCTTACAGCACCTGGTATTCCCAGGCGGTCTCCCATCCAAGTACTAACCAGGCCCGACCCTGCTTAGCTTCCGAGATCGGACGAGATCGGGCGTTCTCAGGGTGGTATGGCCGTAAGCGAGAGCAGGTGCAAGAAAATGGCCTTTTGAAGTTAATACACTCAAACTTATTTTCTTGAAACACTTATTCTGGTGGAGGTTGTCCATTTTGCTTTGTCACAGTCCAAACCTCAATGTTGGAGCAGCCTCCAATCCATTCCCCCCAAAAAGAAAAGGCTTGTTGGATCGCAGTACCTCTCGTGTGTCACTGCCAATCCGCGTGTTCTTTAAATGAAGACTTCAAGTAAACAAATGCCAATTTCAAAATGTATTTACAATAAAATTATTTCAAGATACAAATATTACAGAGCTCTGGGCCAGTTCATAACCCTAGCAACAACAAAGTCAATTGTCAGGGCATGAAGTCTGACCGCCTAACTATCCCTTGGCCCAGTCTTTTATAGAACAATATATGTAAATTATTGATGCTAATTCACTCCAATCCAGTCCTTCTTCTTGGATGACCTCATCTTCTTCTTCCCGCCTCATTTGGTGTTGGTGCAGTCCTTCTTCTCCATTATCTTCCCAGATAGCCAGGTCAGAGGTCATTCCTGCCGAGGAACTTACCAACACCAGTAAACTATTCTGTCACGTTTTACGATGGGGGTCTACCACTTTCCTTCTGACTGTCTCCTCCTGGCTCCAACTGTCTAAACAACATTCATGTCAAGGAAGGGTCAACTGACTGCTTATCTTTATTCCACTGATTAAACATTCTACTATTCCTAACTTCTAAAGTGCTTATAACAGAAAACAGAAACATGGTACAACACATGCTAATAAAATAAAGACAATTCTCTTCAATCCCCCTTTTGGCCTAGCCTACGCTAGGCCAATATAACAATTCATCGACCGTTCCCTTTGCTGTAATCAAGAATAATAGAAGTTTAATCATGGTGCCATCCTCTTTGGATCTTCCTGGATCCGTCCAAGCGTTCTCTGTGGATTATCTGCTGGGGTACATTGATTCCAGTGATACCAGAGTTAGGGTTAATGTGTTAGGGTGTTAGTATGTTAGGATGTTATGGTTAACATGTGATGTTCACTCTACAACTTCAAAGGGACCAGTCCACCTGTGCTCTGACCACTTTCACTTGATGACGCTCAGAAGAACCCACTCAGCTGTGTGTTGAGTTCCTGGATCCTCACTGGCTGTGGTTACAGAGGTTGCCTGTTGGGAGAAAACTGAGAAAGTCGTCTTTAGTTGAACAATTTATATTTCATACAAGTGCTGGGCTGGCCTATGGATTTTCTGCTCCTGGTCCCAGAAAGGGAACACCCCGCTTGAGCTCAAAGGGGGTGAATCCTGTTCGGGAGCTTAACAGAGCTTCTTACTGACATCAAGGCAATTGGAAGTGCCTGTGTCCATTTCATTCCACTGTGAGCACATATCTTGCCAATTTTGCTCTTCAGTGTTTGATTCATTCTTTCTACCTTCGCCTAACGCCTTCTCTACTTCTTGTAAATCTTTATTCTTAAAATGAGTTCTATTATCAGACCTAATTTGTTTGGGGAAACCATGTGTCGGATTAATCAAAAATTTAATAACACTTTTTGCATCTTCTGCTTTTACGGGAACCGCCTCTGGGCAGCCAGTGTATGCATCCACTGCCACCAAGAGGTATCGGAACCCATTGACCCTGTCTATCATATCAGTGAAATCTAGAATTTTCTTGCCCTGCTATGGAAACTTGCCCTCATGTGGTCGAATTGTTGATTTTACATTAAAGTGTTTGCATATTGAACATTCTCTGCATCATTCGTGGTTTCCCGCAGTGTGTCAGGCCGTGGGCCTCTTCCAGAACGGCATCTACCAGACCGGGCGGGAGAACAGGTCTGCCGTCTGGGCCCCGCCAAATTCCTTCAAATTTCATTGCCCCCCTTTTCCTTCCAAACTGTTTCCTGTGGAGAAGCTTCTTCTTGATCACAACCAAGTCTTTCCCTGTCGTATCTTGGAAGAATTTCGTAAACTGTTTTCCCTGCCATCAACAAATTGTAACTTAGTTTATAACCTGCAGCCTTCTTTGCTGCCTGATCGGCCGCCTCATTACCTTTTCCCTCCAGAGAGTTCTCTTTGCTGTGACCTTTGCATTTTACGACTGTGACCTCCGCTGGTTCCATGAGCGCCTGTGCCAATTGCCTCATATCTGCCTCATTTTTTATAAGAGAGCCTGATGCTGTGTTAAAACCTGCCCGCAACCATTGACAAAGTTCTAAGTGTATAGCTCCCACTACATATGCTGAATCTGTATAAATAGTGACTTTCTTTCCTTTTGATATTTCTAACGCTCTAATAACTGCCTTCAATTCTGCAAGTTGTGCTGACTCTTTACCTGTTATCTTTCCTGTTTCTACTTCCTCAAAATCCTCTTCTAATTTTCTAACTATTGCATAGGCAGCTTTCAGCCCCTCCTGTGGGTGTCTGAAACAACAGCCGTCTGTAAATAATACTTCGTCTGGATCCTTTAACGGTTCCGCCTTAAGATCTACTCTAAGTTTTTCATCTTTCTTCACTTTCTCCTCACATCTGTGTGGTTCACCCTCTCCCATACCATCTGCCATGTTGATCCCTTCGTGCGTGTATGTTATGTGTGGTGCAGTTAAAATCTTATCCATCCTTGTCTGTCTAAGTGAGGTCATGGTGAATGCTGCTGAGCTAACCAGTGATACCACGCTATGTGTTGTAAGAACTGTCAGAGCGTGACCCATCACTAAATGTGCTGTTTTCTGTAAAAGTTTTGCTAGCCCTGCTACATGCCTTACACATGGTGGCTGTCTGTTTTCAAAGGGGTCCAGTATTATGCTTTCATACATTAATACTTTCCTGTCACCCCCTTTTTTCTGAAAGAGAACACCATTTGCTGTATGTTCTCCTTCAGAAACATCCAAAGAGAAAGTATCCTTATAATCTGGAACTGCCAAATTTGCAGCTGTATTGAGTGCCTGTTTAAGAGCAATGAACGCTTTCTCTCCCTCAGTTGTCCATGTTAACCGAGCTGCCAAATCACGCATTCCCTGTTCATTCACCATTGCACGTAGGGGCATAGTCTTTTCTTGAATATGTAGGAATAAAATGTCTACTATAGCTCGTGAGACCCAGAAATGACAACATTTCCTTTACAGTCTCTCATACCACTCATTCTGTTCAGCAAAGTCGACCTGCGCAGCCACACCCTCAGGCCCAACACACAAACACGGTGATGTAATCATCCAGAAATTTCCTTGTAACTTTTCTCTAAACGCATCCTGATAGACCTCATTATTCCCACGGTCGTAAAATAGGGTGACATGATAGGGATCAACTGGCGGGGCAAAAGGACTTAGCATCGACAACCAGGACCTCCAGCTCTGAAACAATGCCACAACACTGACACCAGGTGAGGTCTCAGGCTCAAGTTCTCCCCAATAAATGTCCGCCCACACCCCCTGTTCTGGCGAGGGTGTCGGACTCATCAGCATTTGTCCCTTCACACCTTGGTGTGAAATACAGCAGTTCAGTTTCATTCCATTAGGAAATTGCACCAAAAGACCTTTATCTCCACACAAAATAGCTGCTCCTGTCCTCACAAGGAGATCTCGTCCCAACAGGTTGATATGGCAATGTGGTGAAATCAAAAAAGGGTGCAACACAGTCTGTCCGGCAAAACGAGTCACTAATGGCACCGAAAACGGCAGTCTCTCCGGGCTTCCTGAGAACCCCACAAGCTCGACGGTGTCAGATGAGATCGGCTCCGGTGATAAATTCCATGAGATGGTGGAACACTGCCTGGTACCTCCGCGTAGTTGTGATATGGACAGTCCCTTTGCCAATGACCATACCCTTTGCAGGCGTGACACTGATCTCGGCCTAAGTACCCGCCTATCAAGCCGTATCCCTGCCCGCCGTGTCTCCCACACATGCCTCCCCTTGGACTGACCCAATACGGGTTTATCAGAGCAAAATCCTGTTGCGGACATAACTGATCTGGCTGCACCTGCCGAGAAAACTGCTGAACCATCTGTTTCTCTTCCTTTTGTTTATCATTAAGCTTTTTCAGTGCTTCATCTAACTGCATTTTTAGGAGCTGTTCCTGCGCTGTCATCACCCCCTCTTTCTTTCCCTGTTGTTTAACTTTAAATGTGTTGATGTGGTGAGAAAGATGTCTCTCCCAGACATCTGCTGTGCTGCCTGGAAGGTCAGGATTTCCTTCCATGGCTTCTCTCACTGACTGTGGAAGTCCTAAAATTATTGCCTGACGGAACAAAGTGGTGTGTAGATTGTCTGAGCCAGGATGGCACCCTGTGGCACACATCCATTCCTCTTTACACCTCGCAAGGAATCCATGTGCTGACTCACTTTCCTCCCACTTAAATCTTAAGTTCTGCATGGCTCCTGGAGATACTGGAAATATCCGTCTCATAGCTTCACCAACCCTGGTTGCACATGGGCCAAAACGTGCAGCATTAGGTCTGTCCTTAATACCTGCTGCTACCTCGACCTTATCCAAATCCCAGAGAGACACTTGTCTCCCTAAAATTCCTCTAAAGTCTCCCATCGCCAACTGCATGCTCTGTGTTAAACTGAAAAGGGTAGACATCCACTTGCCGCCTCCCTCTGCAGGTGGGGGCATCTTATCCACCAAACAATTAATGTCTGTAATAGCAAACGGAACATATACTGGTTCCTGTCCTCCTCTTTTCTGTATCAGAGGGGCCTGTAGCTGCGGCAGTCCTGAAACGGGCCCCTTACTCCTTGTGTGTATTCCTGTTTGACCAACCTCCTCATTGTTTATGGCCCCTGTCAACGGTACACCTCTGTACTCACACTTACTCTCTTCCCCTGATTCTGATTCATAATTTTCCATACTTGAAGCTGGGTCTTTTTCATATAATTTTGTCTGAGCTTCAACGGGCTCCTGAAGATCCGATTCTCCAATAAATGTAGCTGGAAGTTTGAGGGTGTCTGTCTTATTTTCGCTCTCCTCTTTATCACTGCCATAAATCAGTCTTGCCTTCTCCTCCCTGCGCTCAGCCCTGGCAAATCCTCCTGAGGGATCAGCTCTTTTCTCTTGTTTTGTTTGATTGTTAAGTCTTTTAAAGAGATTTAATGCAGATTTTTGACTGTCCTGTTTCTTAAATATAGTTTGTTGGGAGATTTTAGGGCGAACCACTTGACCTTTCTCTCTAAATTCAAATTTTCCCAAGCTATCCTCAACCTCTTCCTGTCTCTGTTTGATCCTGCTAACCTGTCTCCGAAGGTCCCACACTGTCTCACGTAACTCCTGCATTTCTTCATTTCTGTCCACATCTAACTGACCACTATTAGTAGTCAAAACTGGCAATTGATATGGGGGTGGGGAAGAGGTAGTAGGTAATGATGGGTAAAGAGTGGTGTTAAGTGTCAGTGTCTGGTTTGGATCTTCTGATGGAGGCTTCTCTACATTGGGCACTCGTGTAACCCCCATAGATCTGCAATAGTGCACCGCTGCACATGCCACAGCCACAACATGTATCCTTCGACGCTTATCTTCTAACTCCTTACCCTGTTTTTGCCATGATTTTCCTGCTATAAAACCTTTGGATTTTGGATTATCCAAATGATCTTGTAATCTAGTGTGAATTTCTGACTCCCACTTACACAATGCTTCAGCTAAATTAACCTTCACCTCTGGAGGGGGAAGTGTCTTCTGCTTCTGATCTTCCTTCCACAACATTTTTATTGCATCCAATTCTCTCTCCCTGTCCTCTTCTTTCATGCCACTCACCACCTGATCAAGAGTCCACTTCCACTGTTCTTCCACAGACCAAGGATAGGGAGAACATTGTCCCTGATCCCAACACGTTTTGCCATTTTCTAGTTCCATCTTTAACTATGCTCCCAAGTGAGATTGAATGTGAATGACTCCAACGGTCAACTCAATGCCTCAGTGAAACAAGCTTCTAGACCAAACTTCGTTGGTCCGGTTCCACTCTGGGGGTTAATTCCCAAGGACAAAGAGCCTTTTAATTCACGTTCACTCTGGCACTTTTCCAACCCACACAAAAACACAAATCTCGGGCGTCGGGAGTGTCCGTCCCGTCAACTGCGCTCCGAGTCCCAACCCAAATCTTTTTCATATACAGTGCTGTGTGTACAGCAATACAGCACTTTACTAGCTCCGGTTTACTCTAACCGTCTATTCCCTGTTTTTTCAACAGTACTTCCGGCCTCTAACCGTTCAACTTTACGGACTCTAACCGTTCAAATTTCCGGACTCTAACCGTACTTACTGCAGTCGTTTCAATATTTGTATATGGAATTTATAACTAGGACACTTCAATTGACAGTGACGACAAATTTTTGGAAATTGCCAATGTGCAGAGCTTTGATTAAACAGGTGTCTGCTTACCTTTTATTAGGGATCCCTTTGTCGTCAGTTGTCCTCCGAAGTGACCGTTGTTGAATTCTTTGCCTCAGATGTCTTTTCTGTCTTCATCACGTCGGGGTCACCAAATTGTTGGATCGCAGTACCTCTCGTGTGTCACTGCCAATCCGCGTGTTCTTTAAATGAAGACTTCAAGTAAACAAATGCCAATTTCAAAATGTATTTACAATAAAATTATTTCAAGATACAAATATTACAGAGCTCTGGGCCAGTTCATAACCCTAGCAACAACAAAGTCAATTGTCAGGGCATGAAGTCTGACCGCCTAACTATCCCTTGGCCCAGTCTTTTATAGAACAATATATGTAAATTATTGATGCTAATTCACTCCAATCCAGTCCTTCTTCTTGGATGACCTCATCTTCTTCTTCCCGCCTCATTTGGTGTTGGTGCAGTCCTTCTTCTCCATTATCTTCCCAGATAGCCAGGTCAGAGGTCATTCCTGCCGAGGAACTTACCAACACCAGTAAACTATTCTGTCACGTTTTACGATGGGGGTCTACCACTTTCCTTCTGACTGTCTCCTCCTGGCTCCAACTGTCTAAACAACATTCATGTCAAGGAAGGGTCAACTGACTGCTTATCTTTATTCCACTGATTAAACATTCTACTATTCCTAACTTCTAAAGTGCTTATAACAGAAAACAGAAACATGGTACAACACATGCTAATAAAATAAAGACAATTCTCTTCAGGCTATAGAGCCTATGAGCGTCATATCATCAAATCTGCCTCGAACGGCTCTTGGATGAGAGGTGAAACGCCTTCAAAACAATCAAACAAGATTCAACTCCGATAAATGAAATCAACTTAAAAGCAATGTGCCATGGCCGGGAATCGATCCCGGACCGGTGCGGGCCAGTTGACAATTGCTGTAACAGACAATCTGATTGAAACCTCCTGAGAACCCCAGAGGGAGAGTTCGAATCCAGCTTTGGGCATTATCAAACAGAAGATATTTGATTGAAAAATTCACGATCATAAAAAGGTTTAAAGAGCATAGCAGTGTCTGTGAGGTTTATGAGCCACAAATGCTGCTCTTTTAGGAGCACAGCCATCTATTAAACTGTAGTTTGTGTCATGGCATAGTTTTATTGACAAATTCTAAATTGCAAGTAGCAGATATGAACAGGGAAATGCTACGTTATCTGCTTATTCTGCTACAAATAATCTGATGAGATAGGTGTGGAGTTAATTCAGTTGGGGATACACAGATGGAATATTAGTGTTGTTAGTATGATACTTGAGTTCTTTAGATATTGTTTTCAATTCAGGAATCTGCCGCCTTGAGTTGGCTTTTTTGAAGACAGAAATGTTGACAATAGTGTGGACCAAAGTGGGAAATTCAATTTTATTTAAACACAAACACACACGGACGGACGCGCGCGCGCGCACACACACACACACACACACACACACACACACACACACACACACACACACACACACACGCGCGCGCACTCATAAAATATTAAATCTCAAACGATGTACAATAGTGCAACATTAAATGTCAATGTTTGAAGTACTTAAGAAGTGAATTACATCTGGCTGGATAATTATCAGGAACACTGGCGGCCTCTGCTGACCCAGTGGAAGAGTGCAAAAAGCTTACAGCACCTGGTATTCCCAGGCGGTCTCCCATCCAAGTACTAACCAGGCCCGACCCTGCTTAGCTTCCGAGATCGGACGAGATCGGGCGTTCTCAGGGTGGTATGGCCGTAAGCGAGAGCAGGTGCAAGAAAATGGCCTTTGAAGTTAATACACTCAACTTATTTTCTTGAAACACTTATTCTGGTGGAGGTTGTCCATTTTGCTTTGTCACAGTCCAACCTCAATGTTGGAGCAGCCTCCAATCCATTCCCCCCAAAAAGAAAAGGCTATAGAGCCTATGAGCGTCATATCATCAAATCTGCCTCGAACGGCTCTTGGATGAGAGGTGAAACGCCTTCAAAACAATCAAACAAGATTCAACTCCGATAAATGAAATCAACTTAAAAGCAATGTGCCATGGCCGGGAATCGATCCCGGACCGGTGCGGGCCAGTTGACAATTGCTGTAACAGACAACCTGATTGAAACCTCCTGAAGACCCCAGAGGGAGAGTTCGAATCCAGCTTTGGGCATTATCAAATAGACGATATTTGATTGAAAAAGTCATGATCATAAAAATGTTTAAAGAGCATAGCAGTGTCTGTGAGGTTTATGAGCCACAAATGCTGCTCTTTTTAGGAGCACAGCCATCTATTAAACTGTAGTTTGTGTCATGGCATAGTTTTATTGACAAATTCTAAATTGCAAGTAGCAGATATGAACAGGGAAATGCTACGTTATCTGCTTATTCTGCTACAAATAATCTGATGAGATAGGTGTGGAGTTAATTCAGTTGGGGATACACAGATGGAATATTAGTGTTGTTAGTATGATACTTGAGTTCTTTAGATATTGTTTTCAATTCAGGAATCTGCCGCCTTGAGTTGGCTTTTTTTTTGAAGACAGAAATGTTGACAATAGTGTGGACCAAAGTGGGAAATTCAATTTTATTTAAACACAAACACACACGGACGGACGCGCGCGCGCACACACACACACCCACACACACACACACACACACACACACACACACACACGCGCGCGCACTCATAAAATATTAAATCTCAAACGATGTACAATAGTGCAACATTAAATGTCAATGTTTGAAGTACTTAAGAAGTGAATTACATCTGGCTGGATAATTATCAGGAACACTGGCGGCCTCTGCTGACCCAGTGGAAGAGTGCAAAAAGCTTAGAGCACCTGGTATTCCCAGGCGGTCTCCCATCCAAGTACTAACCAGGCCCGACCCTGCTTAGCTTCCGAGATCGGACGAGATCGGGCGTTCTCAGGGTGGTATGGCCGTAAGCGAGAGCAGGTGCAAGAAAATGGCCTTTGAAGTTAATACACTCAAACTTATTTTCTTGAAACACTTATTCTGGTGGAGGTTGTCCATTTTGCTTTGTCACAGTCCAAACCTCAATGTGGAGCAGCCTCCAATCCCTTCCCCCCCAAAAAGAAAAGGCTATAGAGCCTATGAGCGTCATATCATCAAATCTGCCTCGAACGGCTCTTGGATGAGAGGTGAAACGCCTTCAAAACAATCAAACAAGATTCAACTCCGATAAATGAAATCAACTTAAAAGCAATGTGCCATGGCCGGGAATCGATCCCGGACCGGTGCGGGCCAGTTGACAATTGCTGTAACAGACAACCTGATTGAAACCTCCTGAAGACCCCAGAGGGAGAGTTCGAATCCAGCTTTGGCCAGATCAAATAGACGATATTGATTTGAAAAAGTCATGATCATAAAAATGTTTAAAGAGCATAGCAGTGTCTGTGAGGTTTTATGAGCCACAAATGCTGCTCTTTTTAGGAGCCACAGCCATCTATTAAACTGTAGTTTGTGTCATGGCATAGTTTATTGACAAATTCTAAATTTGCAAGTAGCAGATATGAACAGGGAAATGCTACGTTATCTGCTTATTCTGTTACAAATAATCTGATGAGATAGGTGTGAGTTAATTCAGTTGGGGATACACAGATGGAATATTAGTGTTGTTAGTATGATACTTGAGTTCTTTAGATATTGTTTTCAATTCAGGAATCTGCCGCTTCAGTTGGCTTTTTTTGAAGACAGAAATGTTGACAATAGGTGGACCAAAGTGGGAAAATTCAATTTTATTTAACACAAACACACACGGACGGACCGCGCGCCGCACACACACACCACACACACACACACACACACCCACACACACACACCACACACACACGCGCGCACCTATAAAATATGAAATCTCAAACGACTGTACAATAGTGCAACATTAAATGTCAATGTTTGAAGTACTTAAGAAGTGAATTACATCTGGCTGGATAATTATCAGAACACTGGCGGCCTCTGCTGACCAGTGGAAGAGTGCAAAAGCTTACAGCACCTGGTATCCCAGGCGGTCTCCATCAAGTACTAACCAGGCCCGACCCTGCTTAGCTTCCGAGATCGGACGAGATCGGGCGTTCTCAGGGTGGTATGCCGTAAGCGAGAGCAGGTGCAAGAAATGGCCTTTTGAAGTTAATACACTCAAACTTATTTTCTTGAAACACTTATTTGGTGGAGGTTGTCCATTTGCTTTGTCACAGTCCAAACATCAATGTTGGAGCAGCCTCCAATCCATTCCCCCAAAAAGAAAAGGCTATAAGAGCCTATGAGCGTCATATCATCAAATCGCCTCGAACGCTCTTGGATGAGAGGTGAAACGCCTTCAAAACAATCAAACAAGATTCAACTCCGATAAATGAAATCAACTTAAAAGCAATGTGCCATGGCCGGGAATCGATCCCGGGCCGGTGCGGGGCCAGTTGACAATTGCTGTAACAGACAAACCTGATTGAAACCTCCTGAAGACCCCAGAGGGAGAGTTCGAATCCCAGCTTTTGGGCATTATCAAACAGAAGATTTTGATTTGAAAAATTCACGATCATTAAAAATGTTTTTAAAGAGCATAGCAGTGTCTGTGAGGTTTATGAGCCACAAATGCTGCTCTTTTTAGGAGCACAGCCATCTATTAAACTGTAGTTTTGTGTCATGGCATAGTTTTATTGACAAATTCTAAATTGCAAGTAGCAGATATGAACAGGGAAATGCTACGTTATCTGCTTATTCTGCTACAAATAATTGATGAGATAGGTGTGGAGTTAATTCAGTTGGGGATACACAGATGGAATATTTGTGTTGTAGTATGATACTTGAGTTCTTTAGATATTGTTTTCAATTCAGGAATCTGCCGCCTTGAGTTGGCTTTTTTTGAAGACAGAAATGTTGACAATAGTGTGGACCAAAGGGGGAAAATCAATTTTATTTAAACACAAACACACACGGGACGGACGCACGCGCGCGCGCGCGCACACACACACACACGCGCACTCATAAAATATTAAATCTCAAAACGATGTACAATAGTGCAACATTAAATGTCAATGTTAGAAGTACTTAAGAAGGGAATTACATCTGGCTGGATAATTATCAGGAACACTGGCGGCCTCTGTGACCCAGTGGAAGAGTGCAAAAAGCTTACAGCACCTGGTAATTCCCAGGCGGTCTCCCATCCAAGTACTAACCAGGCCCCGACCCTGCTTAGCTTCCGAGATCGGACGAGATCGGCGTTCTCAGGGGTGATGGCCGTGACGCGTAAGCGAGAGCAGGTGCAGAAAATGGCCTTTTGAAGTTAATACACTCAAACTTATTTTCTTGAAACACTTATTCTGGTGGAGGTTGTCCATTTGCTTTGTCACAGTCCAAACCTCAATGGAGCAGCCTCCAATCCATTCCCCCCAAAAAGAAAAGGCTATAGAGCCTATGAGCGTCATATCATCAATCTGCCTCGAACGGCTCTTGGATGAGAGGTGAAACGCCTTCAAAACAATCAAACAAGATTCAACTCCGAAATGAATCAACTTAAAAGCAATGTGCCATGGCCGGGAATCGATCCCGGGCCGGTGCGGGCCAGTTGACAATTGCTGTAACCGACAACCTGATTGAAACCTCCTGAAGACCCCAGAGGGAGAGTTCGAATCCAGCTTTGGGCATTATCAAACAGAAGATATTTGATTGAAAA
>NW_021821630.1:0-28435 GCF_901000725.2 Takifugu rubripes | reverse complement strand
CTTGTGCTAAATGGTATGTTTTCCTTTTTGTTTCAGTGTATCGATGGTAAACATTAACTTTTAATTAATACTCTACTACTACTGTAGCTAACAACTGGGCTAGTTACCTTTAGTAACTTAGCTGGGAACAAAACAAGAGGATGTATTTGGCTATGAGTAAGTTTTCCGTGCTATTTAATCAATATTCCACATTTCTCTGGTTTTGAACGGTTTGGCCTTTCACTCCGGAAGTGGAAGATTGCCATGCACTGTGGTCTTAGCTAATGGTGCCTACATATGAATGGTCAGTGGTGGGTCTAGGGTGGGACTTAGGGAAGTATTGATCCCCTACAACTCAGTCAGAATTCTAGCTCCGACAGATTGGGTGGCATACAATCAGTAGATTACCACTACTCATAATCTCAACCTGTCATGTCATGATAAAGCATAAATTATTTTGAATGAAATTTTTTTTTTAGCTCTGCCTCTGTTTTGGACCACAGAGCAATGCCGATGGCAAGCCGGTTTGTATTATAGGGGCTACTACCATGAGCAAGACTAAAGACCTGTCAAAAGATATCAGGAGAAGATTGTAGACCACACAAGATGGAGTATGGTAACAAAACCATCAGCAAAAGGCTTGGTGAAATGGTAGCAACTGTTGGTGCCATTATTTTTAAACTGGAAGACACAAAATGACCATCTTTGACCTAGGTCTGGAGCTCCTACTAGATCTAGCTTCATGGAGGGATAATTAACAGCACAAGCTTTTTTATTTATCACTACCAAGTCCTTATTTATGATGTTAAGGATAAAATACCTATTTCACTCATAAAATGCATTTTTTAAAAACTTTAATACTGTCTGATTTAATTCATTTGTCTGATAATGTCTATTACAGTGATAATCAGATTACAGACGTTGTAGTTTTGAAACTGCAAAACTCTCAAATTCAGCAGGGGATCAAATAATTTTCTCCACTGTAATGTATATGTTATCAGTTATATTTTTTGGTTTGATTTATTCCAACATCTGTCATCTATTTCTGTTTGCTTTTGCTTTTTACAATTTCAGTTTTGGCAGGCCTTATACTGGATAAAACAGTGAGTCATCCAAAGTTTGAAGGCATGGCAGTTTTTACTCCTGTATTAATGGTAAGCTGAATGATGCCACGAGATAAACTCTGTGATTTGAATTTTAGACAGTGTTCGCATTATCTATGCTTAGAGTGATGGTTGACTTCTATTCAAAAGTTAGGCAAGCATTTTTTTTCACTAAGCCCCTTTCACACTGGATGTGGTTCACGGGAAAATAGTGGATCGGCTTGCCTGTAATGTGAAAGGCATCCTGCATATTCCCGCTAAACAAAGTTATTTATGGCAATATTGTCAGCCTGGGAGCCAAGTGGCCTTAGTATGAACTATGCAAATTATCGTTATACAGCCCTCTCAGCCCTGGTCTAAAACTCCTGACTATCTCCAGCTCTCCAGCTAGCTGTGTCACTGGTGCCCTTCATGTCCTTCATGGTGTCAAAAGGAGCTGGCAAAAACACGCAAGCCATGGCACATTTTTGTCCAACTGCACACCTCTGACTGAAAATATTACGGCTTTTTCCTAATAGTCTCAGTTTATTTATAATCTTTGAAACATACCATTGTTGGATGAACACAAAGCTGATATTCCAGCAGGACTTTTAAGGCTCCTCTGCTAAGTAGCCTAGTCGCTGGAGCAATAAATTTGACAAAATAGTAAAATGTAGCAACAAATTCCATACGCCTTTGCTAATCAATGCTCGGAATTGTTCAATCTGCATTGATCTTTGTAAACTTTGCCAAAAGGACCAAAATTGCACCGACTACTGCTGATGTGACAGTGTGAAAATGACCAAATGCCGTGCATAGGCGGGTTCCGATGGCATAAAAAAAATCCTATGTACTAATTACAGGTGTGAAAGCAGTTATCAGTTGTCACAGCTGCAGGCGACCCCGCCTTGAGTCCTAGTTCGCCCCGTGCACCTGTGGCGAATCATCGCCATCACGAGCCCACTTTTCATTCCCTGTGCTACGCTGCCTCCCCGCCAGATCGTCGTTTGTGGTTCACATGACTTTTCCAAGCGTTTTCCTGCTTGCCTGTCTGCCTGGTCTCGACCCTGCATGTCCCCGACGATTCTATCCTGCCTGCTCCCCGGTAAATTCTGGTCTGCACTTCTGCTGGTCTCGACCCTGCCTGCTCCCCGGTGATCCTGGTCTGTTTTCTGTCCTGATAATAAAGCTGTGTTTCAGTCGAACTCTGGTGCGCTTTTGGGTTCTCGTTGGTCCGTGACAATCAGTGTTCAGATCTCATTCATTTCTGCAAGTTAATTGAATGGAACAACTATTGCGTTGTAATGTGTGACTATTCTAATTTAGAATTTTATGCTTTTGATTTATGCTGGTTTAAAAAGAATAATTACTTTTGCTCCATAAATTTTGACCTGTGTTATAACTTACAAGGTCCAATTATTTTATTTTATTTTTGCTTATCCCTGTGTGAAGCTGAGCTGCATAGTAATCAGTTGACAGCACAGTTCAGCTTTCTAAACAACGTAGTTATGGTTCTCATGCCCACTTTAGAAACATGGTCATCCAAGTTACATTGATAATTCTGGGCGACATACTTGAACTTCATCTTGTGTAATTATAAAGTATGTTCTTTTTTCAACAACAGGCATTTAAGATTTAAATGTTTTCACCTTAACTTTATTTGTTAGTTTTTTAATTCTTTTTTTAGTGGTGATTAGCATTGCAAAAATTAATTAGATTTTGAATTAGATGATGAATTCTTATCCTCTGTTTTAAACCCTTAATGTATTATTTACATTGTGACCTTGTAATAATTAAAGATGGGAGATGTAGCTGACAAGATGTCCTGTGACACTCTAAAGTCAGATTTCATTCAGTGTCGACAATAGCACACCAGTTTAAAAGGAAATAGTCTAAAATGTGACTTAGTGACCTCTAATAGTTAGGTTTTTAATGATTAAAATAGGCAAAAACATGCAATTGTACTAAATTGCTATGGCATTGAAGCCTGAAGCCTGTAGATGTGTTACATAACCAAAAGTTCTTCATTATATTCACTCAGTTTCATTTGTGATATGGTAGCTCCTGCAGTTCCTTAAAACTTATCAAACAAGTACTGCCATCCAATAGAGTGCACACCCCACAGACCGTCTAGTAGATGAGACACTGCTTTGTGACTGCCTTTTGGAAAGAGCTGCTCGCTCCTCCTGATGCACTGAGTCCTGTCCATAACAGCGTACACCTTGAACTGGACACAGCATGTACGCTTGGTGTTCACTAGCAGAACCAGTGAATAGAGTCATTTTGGGATCATGAACCCACTGCCTTAGATACAGAGATCCATTGGGATTCAGAAACATAGGCGTATTCCACTGGTCAAACTGAGCACACACAGAGCTCACCAAGAGATATCACTTGCATTTTTTGCAGAGGCAAGAGCCAGTAATAGCACTGTCTTAAAGGGCAGATGTTTGTAGCAGTGGTTTAAATGGGGGGCCCTTTAGCCCCTCCAGCATGGTCTTGGCTCACTGTTATGTCCGCCAAGCCTGTAAGTTGCTATAGCTGCCAGATAAACCTTATTTGTGAAATCAATCAGCTCCTGGAAAAACAACAGCATAGATACTGAAAAGTGATGTAGTCCCACCACTGCTTAAGACACCAATGCGCAAACCAGACCTCCCAGAATGTGAGTTGCCCCCAGGGAGAGAAGCTGCATACTGCCTTAAACGATTCTTTTATGTGCCAACACACAAGAGAGCAACCCCTCCTTGATGGATTGTATACACTACTGGCATCCGCGGTAACCACTTTCATGGACAATACAGTGCCCATGGACACCACTGCGTCAGGGCTCTAGCCTGAGTGAAGTGGTCTCATGCTGAAATTCCCGCATTTGAAGACGGCCAAGACCGATGACGTGGATGGCTGAAGCCATCAGACCCAGTTACTGAAGACACAGTCGATGAAAGTGAAGGCTTATTAAAATTAATATCAAAGCACAAATTGGAGAAACTAACATCACAATTTAATGTGGACTATTAAATATTAGATCTCTTTTGTGCAAATCCCTGTTAGTGCACAACCTGCTAGCAGATCATACATTGATTTATTCTGTCTAACTGAGACCTGGCTTCAGGAGCAGGAGTATGTTAGCTTAAACGAATCTACTCCTCCTACCCATCTTAATTATCATATTCCTTGTGTTACTGGTTGAGGAGGGGGAGTGGCAGCAATCTATCACTCCAAGTTATTAATTAGTCCTAGACCAAAACATGGTTCCAGTTCATTTGAAAGCCTGACTCTTGGCATCACCCATCTGAACTGGAAGACAGAAAAGCCACTTCTGTTTTTAGTTGTATATCGGCCCCCTGCAGGACCACATTCAGAGTTCCTCTCTGAGTTCTCTGATTTCTTATCTGACTTGGTCCTTAGAACAGATAAAGTCATTATCATTGGAGACTTTAATATACATGTAGACGTTGTAAATGAGACAGCTTAGAAATGGCTTCAATTCATTACTTGAGTCAGTGGTTTCCTCCAGCAGATAAACCAACCAACTCATAGATTCAACCACATCCTGGATCAAGTTCTAACTTATGGTGTTGAGGTAGAACATGTGTCAGTGTTCCTCAGAACCCACTCCTGTCAGAACATTCTTTGATAATTTTTACATTTATGATTAAGGATTGTTCTATGCTCAGAGCTCAGTCTTACTATGGCAGATGTCTTTCAGATATGCTGAAGCTAACTTTAAGGAAGCGATCCCTGTGCTAATCCCAGGACCACTGTGCTTCTCCAGGGATCAATCATTATAATCTTAGCCCTGCAGAGGTTGACTCCATTGCTGAAGGTGCAGCAACCTCACTGAGAATCAGAGGAGGTGTGCCCCGTGGTATAATTCACACATTAGGACCCTCAAGCAGAAAGTACCATAGCACAGAAAAAGCACTTCTTAAAGTTACTAATGATCTTCTTATAGCTTCAAATCATGGACTGGTTTCTATGCTGGTTCTGGACCTCAGTGCTGCTTTTGATACAGTTGATCACAGCATCCTGTTACATAGACTGGAGCATGTGATTGGTATTAAAGGGACAGCACTAGACTGGTTTAGATCGTATTTATCAGATAGATACCAGTTTGCTCAGTCCATGGCATTCCCTCTTCATACAGTAGGGTTAGCCATGGAGTTCTACAAGCTTCTGTACTTGGACCAATCCTTTCACCTTGTACATGCTTCCCTGAGGAAACATTATTCTGCAGCATGGGATGTTTTCATTGTTATGCTGATGACACTCAGCTATATTTATCCATGAAACCAGAGGAGACAGAGAAGTTTAGTGAAGCTCCAGACCTGTCTTAAAGACATAAAGTCCTGGATGTCTTCAAATTTCCTCCTCCTTAACTCAGGAAAGACTGAGGTCATGGTGTTTGATCCTGAACCTCTTAGGATAGATTAGATCACATGATCACTCTAGATGGTATCTTAACATCTAGTCTCTCTGTGAGGAATCTTGGAGTAACTTTTGATCAAAATCTCTCCTTCAACTCACACATTAAAACAGTCTCTAGAAGTGCCTCTTTTTTCACTTGAGAAACCTCACAAAGATCATGAAGCTACTGACGCGGCATGATGCTGAAAAGTTAGTCCATGCATTTGTTACTTCCAGGCTGGACTATTGTAATCTTTATTATCAGGGTGTCCAAACAACTCTTAAGAAGCCTCCAGGTGATCCAAAATGCTGCAGCCAGAGTTCTGACAGGTATGACAAAAGAGATCACATTACTCCTGTACTGGTATCTCTTCATTGGCTGCCATTAAATTCAGAATAATTTTTAAAATTCTTCTTCTGACCTACAAGGTCCACAGAGGCCTAGCTCCATCCTACTTGGAGGGGCTAGTGATACCTTACCAGCCCAATAGACGCTCTCCACTCTCAGAATGCTGGTTTACTTGTGGTTCCCAGAGTTTCTAGGAATAGAATGGGGGGCCGTGGCATTTAGCTACCAGGCCCCCTGCTATGGAACCAGCTCCCTGTCCAGGTAATTATATTGGATCACCACAGGGCATCAGAAAAATAAAGCCAAAGAAAGGGGGGGGGGGGGGGGGGAGAGGAAAGAGAATCGGATTAGATCCTAACATGGCAGCCTAGGACAACATAACCAGATGTTGGGAAAAGGTTAGATGACCTTGTTCTAGTATTATTAATAGTGTAGCTAGAACAATGAGCAACTATATAAAATTCTATAGCTGATCAAGGCTATATCTTTAATAGATTATATGTTTAAAGATTTTGACAACCACAAGTAAAGCAGAGCAATATATAAGGATGATATGGTGCTAATAACTTTTCCAGATTCCCTCACAATCTGACTGGAGGTAAAAAAAAAAAAGATGATGCTGATTACATAATCTATTCCTAAGGAGCTTAGGTCCAAATACAGTCACTTCGGTTTTGTATAAATTAAGAATAAAGGTTGCATTGATACAAATTTAGTGTAAATGCAAGGCTTGATGAGCATTTTTGCTTCTTCTGTCTTGAATGTGTTGAATGCACATTCAGCTTCATTATGCACTTAGAATATAGCTTGATACTCAGCATTGGAGCTGAGCCGATAGCCCTGGATGCACCTTGTGTCGAAAGGCTCATTATAAATAACTGGATCATGCCCTTTCCCATGTAACTCTTGATCCCATTTTAGCGGTGCTTTGTTCTGATTGACTATATACTTTTGACCACAGCTAACCACTTCTGAATTGTTTTTTTAATGGGTGAATAAAGGTGTGTAATTTTGTTTTTCTCTTTGTCTTCTGTCATCTGTGTAGGAGTGGGTGGGAACCTGGGCAGCTAACAAGCTAGTAGAATCTCCACCTACTTGCATTTCTGGTCCCTCCCGGAATTCTTGCCATATAAAATGAGGCAGCACTGGCCAAATCCTTGCATTACTTCTATCTTCAGGTACATCACCATGTACTGTAAAATAGCCCATCCGAAAGTACCTCAGCCATCTTAATCTAGCCATCTTTGATGAAGTGAATAAGCCACTGTTGGACTCAAATTTATTGTGTCTCAAGGGTGAACTCCAGATCAGCACGGGTGTTGCTCATGCTGGTTATTCCTGGACACATTGGTCTTCCTCTATGCCATCTCTTCGATAAGGGAGAGGAAGCACCTATCTCTGAAGCCTTCATTGTCTGCTTCCTATTTGCTGCTATGCTGCAGGTAACGTATTGCTATTGTAGGTTAGCTGTTATGACATATCCTCATTTGGTGACAGTTAATGTGCCACGTTAAAAAAACAATCTATCATCATGGATTCAATCTATTTGAATCAGTTGTGGTAGTTGTTCTGGCTAAGAATTAGAATTTACATAAGGGCATACTAAGAAAAAAAAACCAAGATTTTCTTTGGTGAAAGAATTGTTAATGATCAGCAGTGACACAATGGATTGTTTTTGATTATTATTCTACCGTAAATTCCGGACTATAAGCCGCTAGTTTTATTTCTACACTTTAAACACTGCGGCTTATTCTATGGTGCAGCTTATTCATGTTTTTTTTTGTGGCGCCAAAAACATTTTGCCTGGCAACAGTAGACCAACAAAATTGGTGAGAGGTCCAGATAGAGGTCCAATCAAATAGTATGATAGTCAAGCGCACTATCACAACTATTGTGAATCAGTCATTTTTACTAACCCTCATCAACATGGAAAATACTAGAAGAAAAGCAAATGATGCGACTTTTAAGTTAAAAGCGATACTCTGGCGGTTTTGAAGAAGGAATCGAGCTGCCGCATGTAATCTTGGCATAAAATGAATCAATGGATAGAAGGTGGAGACTGCCCGCATAAAGAACTAATCCAAGCAAAAGACAAACAAAAGCTTTTAGACGTAAACATAGCAGGTGCCCGAGCTTGAAAACTTTCTGGAAGACTCTACCTCTCTGTTTGGAAGCTAGGTGACCATCATTCATCATTTAACTGCAGGTATCTTCTCCCTTAGGTCACCATCCTCATATGTTGCCGACCTCATCATCCGCCCTCATGGGAGGTTGAGAATGGACCCCTGACAACTTCTCTATCCACTTACCTGACGCATGGGTGACCCTTTGGGGACTGGCTTTTTTGGCCCTCTGCTTTCACACTATCTCACTGGTTTCAGACGCTTTGCCCTCTGAAGCTCCACAAAATCTTTCTAACAAAATTCATAGCCAGTCTAGTTACACCAGTTTGTACAAATATCAGACAATAAAACTTTTTTTCTGAGGCATGTTTTGTTACAATCATCAATAATATAGACACAGCCATTAAACATTGGTAAGGGTTTTTGCTGCTTCATCCAACTTTTTAGTTTACTGAAGCAACAACTTAATGTAAATCTAAATTTCTGCTCAAGTCAGTTGAAAGTCAGTCTTTAACTCACTTTTAAGGGTACTACTTTTGGCTTCTTCAGAGAACTCCATAGCACCTCATCAGCATAGCAGTACATAAGCCAAAAAATCACATTATATGTTTAGAAAACACTAAGAAATCCCTGGTGAGCATATTGTACATGTGGTAAATAAACATTTTTACACAGAACAACCTCTAACTGCACTACTACTTTTACATGTTTATTTTTTTTACATTCTATTTTTTTTACATTCTCGTTGATTTCTTTAAGCGTGTTGGCTATAGTCATCAGGGTTGAGGCAATTTTATCAAGTGTGTTAGCCATCCTTTTTTGATTGTTCAACACGGCGTCAGAAATCAGGCGTGGAGAGGCAAGCTTTGGGCATTTCGCTTTCGGCATTTTGCTGTTTTTTGCTCTGTCTACAGGGCCGCGCTGCAGTTCCTTTTATGGGCATTAGTGGGCGGTGACCTATGCTAATCGTATGGTTAATTAGACCTCACCTGGCACGCGCTCTCAACTTATGAGTAGATGGCATTCATCAATCTAAGAACACAGTTTGTGAACAATTCTGAGGCTTATGAACGCTGTTGATGAATATGACGTAGGGTTTTTCTTAAGGAAACTTCTTAAGAAAACTTAAGAAAGAATCTAAGAAGATTCTTAAGAACATATGGTGAATGAGGACCAATGTTCTCAATATCCCCAGTCTGTGGAAGAACAGTGGAAGTGGACACTTGATCAGGTGTGAGTGGCATGAAAGAAGAGGATAGGGAGAGAGAATTGGATGCAATAAAAAAGTTGTGGAAGGAAGCTCAGAAGCAAAAATACTTCCCCCTCCAGAGGGGAAGGTTAATTTAGCTGAAGCATTGTGTAAGTGGGAGTCAGAAATTCATACCATATTACAAGATCATCTGGATAATCCAAAGTTAGGTTTTAAAGCAGGAAAATCATGCAAAAACAGGGGTAAGGAGTTAAAAGATAAGCTTCGAAGGATACATGTTGTGGCATGTGCGGCAATTGCCAATTGCAAATTTAGGGGGGTCTTACATAGTGCCCAATTTAGAGAAGCCTCCACTAGAAGATCCAAATCAGACCCTGACACTTCAACACCACTCTTTATCCATCATTACCAATTACCCTCTTCTCCCCGCCATATTAATTGCCAGTTTGACTATTGACAGTGGTCAGTTAGATGTGGACAGAGATGAAGAAATGCAGGAGTTATGTGAGACAGTGTGGGAACTTCAGAGACAGGTTAGAAGGATCAACAGGGACAGGAAGAGGTTAGAGATAAGTTATGAAAAAAATGAATTTAGAAAGGAATGTCAGGTGGTTCGCCCTAAAATCTCCCACAAACTACTTTTAAAAAACAGGACAGTCAAAAATCTGCATTAAAGTCTTTTAAAAACACCTAGCACTCAAATAAACAAGTGAAAAGAGCTGATGCCTCAGGACGATTGCAAGGGCTGAGCACAGGAGGAGAAGGCAAGACTGATTATGGCAGTGATAAAGAGGAGAATGAGAGTCAGACAGACATCCTCAAACTTCCAGCTATATTTATTGGGGAATTTGAGCTTCAAGGGCCTGTTGAATCTCAGACAGAATTATATTAAAAAGGACCAGGTTCACTTATGGAAAATTATGAATCAGAATCAGGGGATGAGAGTGACTCTGATTATCGAGGTTTACTGCTGACAGGGGCCATAAACAAAGAGGAGTGATGACAGCGCAGGAACAGCTCCTAAAAATGCAGTTAGATGAGGCACGGAAAAACCACATGAGGACAAATTTCCAGTTGCCCGCATGGCAGGGCAAGAAATAATCATAGATTTCAATGACATGATAGACAGGGTCAATGGGTTCCGATACCTCTTGGTGGCAGTGGATGCACACACTGGCTGGCCAGAGGCGGTTCCATAAAAGCAGAATATGCAAAAAGTGGTATTACATTTTTTGATTAATCAATACATTCCGACACATGGTTTCCCCAAATGAATTAGGTCTGATAATGGAACTCATTTTATAAATAAAGATTTACAAGAAGTAGAAAAGGCGTTGGGCCTTAAACATGCATTTGGTACTGTCTATCATTCCACAATCACAAGGAAAGGTAGAAAGAATGAAATCAAACACTGAAGAGCAAAATTGGCAAGATTTGTGCTCACAGTGGGATGAAATGGACACAGTCGCTTCCAATAGCCTTGATGTCAGTAAGAAGCTCTGTTAGCTCCCGAACAGGATTCACCCCCTTTTGAGATCGAGTGGGGTGTGCCCTTTCCGGGACCAGGAGCAGAAAATCCATTGTTAGCCCAGCACCTTTTCTGAAATATAAACCTTTTTTTTGATCAACTAAAAGCGACTCTCTCAGTTTTCTCTCAACAGGCAACCTCTGTAATGACAGTCAGTGAGGATCCAGGAATTCCACACACAGCTGAGTGGGTCCTCCTGAGAGTCATCAAGTGAAAGTGGTCAGAGCCCAGGTGGACTGGTCCCTTTGAAGTTGTAGAGCATACCTCACATGCTAACCCTAACCCTGGTATCACTGGAATCAGTGTACCCCAGCAGATAATCCACAGAGAACGCTTCGACAGATCCAGGAACATCAAAAGGAGACGGCACAATAATCAAAGTTCTATTTTTGTGTGCGTTGTGGGCAGGATCTCAAGGCAACGTTGGAGAGATCTTCCTGGATTACACAGGAGTGATTCTTGATTACATCAAAGGGAGCGGTCAATTAATTGCTAGTATTGGCCTAGCTCAGGCTAGACCAAAAGGGGGAATTGAAAATAATTGTGTTTTCCTTGTTATCATGTGTTGTACCATAGGTTTCTGTTTTCTGTTAGAAGTAGTTTAGAAGTTAGGCATGGTAAATCATTAGCAAGTGTAATAAAGATAAGCAGTCAGTTGACCCTTCCTTAATATGATTGTTGTTTAGACAGTTGTAAACGCAGGAGGAAGTCAGGCTGAAAGCTGGACAACATAGTGGTGTTGATAAGTTCATCTGTGGGGAGAACGTGAACTTTAACCTGGCCATTTGGGAAACAACGGAGAGCAAGGACTGTGCCAGCGTCCAATGGAACTGGAAGAAGAAGATGAGGTCCTCCAAGCAGAAGGACTGGATTGGACTGGATTAACATCAATAATTTACATATGTGTTTCTATAAAAGACTGGGTCCACGGATAGTTAGGTTGTCAGACTTCATGCCCTGACAATTGACTTTGTTATTGTAGGGTTATGAACTGGCCCGGAGCTCTGTAATATTTATATCTTGAATTGGTTCTATTTGCTAAATACATTTTGAAATTGGCATTTTTCTTCTTGAAGTCTTCATTCAGAGAACACGCAGATCGGCATTGACACACGTGAGGTATTGCCATCCAACAAAAGGAATGCAGGTGTAACTTGCTAATTAAAATTGATAAAAGTCAGATTTTCCATAATAACAAAATTCAAACCCCAATGTAAGAATAACTTTGAAGACATATTGTACAGATGTACAATTAGTTAAAATATTGAACTGTTATAAAGGAATAGTAATAATGCTAAGTTGCTGTGGTAGCAGACTGCCCGGACACCCTCAGAGCACTGTCATGGCAACCTAGAGAAAGGCACCAAACCCTAAAACTCTTAAACAGGGTAATTCGATGAGCTGGTGACTTGTTCAGGTGTGTACCCTGCTGGGATAGGCTACCGCACCCTCCCTGTGACCCCAAAAGGGATATAGCAGTCAAGAAAAAAAGTATTTTCATACAAATTATGTAAGCACTTATGTTACCATTTATTTTTCCACTATGTTTTATTACAGTATTTTAAATGATTAAACTTAAACTTAACTATATGCACATCTAGTAATCAGGAAACATCACAGGTTTAAATATTAGAATGCATTATCCATCCATCCATCCATCCTCTACCGCTTATCCGGGGTCGGGTCACGGGGGCAGCAGCCTAAGGAGAGAAGCCCAGACTTCCCTCTCCCCAGCTACTTCTTCCAGCTCGTCCGGGGGGATCCCCAGGCGTTCCCAGGCCAGTCGAGAGACATAGTCTCTCCAACGTGTCCTGGGTCTTCCCGGGGGCCTCCTACCGGAGGGACATGCCCTGAACACCTCACCAAGGAGGCGTCCAGGGGGCATCCTAACTAGATGCCCAAGCCACCTCATCTGGCTCCTCTCAACGCGGAGGAGCAGCGACTCTACTCCGAGCTCCTCCCGGATGGCAGAGCTTCTCACCCTATCTCTAAGGGAGAGCCCAGCCACCCTACGGAGGAAGCTCATTTTGGCCGCTTGTATCCGTGATCTTGTTCTTTTGGTCATTACCCAAAGCTCATGACCATAGGTGAAGGTAGGAACGAAGATCGACCGGTAAATCGAGAGCTTCGCCTTTCGGCTCAGCTCTCTCTTCCCCACTACGGACCGGTGCAGAGTCCGCATTACTGCGGATGAGTCAATATTCTTGCTTCACAAATAACAGAATCACAACAAGTTCAATATGAGACTTTTTAGTTCAAATTTTCTACACAAGGATTACAGATGAAAGAAACAGATTTGAGAATCTGCTGAGAATTCAACATGAAATAGAGTTTACTAAGATGTAGTATTTTTACATAGCTGGAGGAGAATAAAAAAATATTTGTGTTTCACAGGAAGGGTAAAGAGAAAATGAGCAGTAATAATGAATGGAAAGAACATAAGTACAGAGATGCAAAGGAGACTGATATCTCTTACTCATCACAAATTCATTTACAATATGTTATTGAGAAAATTATTGCCAAAGCAGACATGCATTTCATAGCAACCTGAAATAATTCAATGATGGGGAAGTTAGGATGTTTTTTTAAGGCCACTGGCAATGACAAAAAATAAGAAAAGCCCAAAATCAGTTACAACTATACAAAGTACTTCAGAAATAATTGGATACTGAATATTAAAAAAAATTAAAAAACCTATTGAGAGAAAAAATAATGGATAATGCAACAAATTATGCTTGTTTTATTTATGGCAGGCAAAGAATACATTTTAGATATAAGTTGGAATTTCCCATATTTCCTATGGATTCAATGGCAATCAGCCTCAAATTGTGATCATTTTACAGCTTCTGTTTCTGATGCTGCCCATGATCTGCTCTCCCTGCACCAAGGGAACCTATCTGTGGCCAATTTCTCCATCGGCTTCTGGACTAGGACCAATCAGAGGGACAACGTGGAGCTATTGCGATGCTCACCTCTGATGACTGGGTAGTGCTGTGACCAATGATGATGACCTCTGATGCCTTTGCCTCTGACCATGATGCTTTTCATAACTGTCATTGTTTTTTCAGTGCATTGTGGGAGTTGCATAGCCCCAGGTCACTGGTTCATCTAAATTAGCAGAACATGGAGAGCAGAGACCAACATCTTATTCTTGGAAACCTTTAGTGCAGTGTTTTCACCATGATGACGGCTCTACCCCTGACTGCACAGAGGGAGCACATGGGGGAGCTGTGAGAGAAGACCAGATCCCACTTCTGTACATGCCATGTGTGAGAATAATTATTACATTGTTAACATTTAAATGCATTTGTAAGTTTACTACCTAAGTGCATAAAGAAGAAACAGAGTGTTTTTCACCTCGCTTGATTTAGCACAATTGTCCAGAGGACCACATTTAGTGTGAGAATTGTTATCTAAAACCCTAAAAGTGTTTTGGGAGGAGGTGAAATTCCACAAAGATAATGAGCTGATGTGAATAAAGGAAGGAGTTTTGCAGAGGAGCAGTAGAGCGACTGAGGGTGTTCCAGAGTGAACTGCTGCTCGCTCTCCCTTGCAAGGTCACCCGTGTGTGTCTGTGTCTTTTGTTGATTCACACAGGGTTTTGCTGGGTTGCTCTGTTTCAACCCTAACACCTACAGACAGAGCACAGCCAACTTCCAGAACAGGACCCGGTAGTCATCACCTTAGCAGGCATCCAAACAAGAGTGTCCAAAATGAAGAGCTGGACAGCACCAGGGCCTGATAAGACTGTCTTAAGAAGCTGACTGCACTCCATGAACGCCTGGCAGCACAGATGAACCAGCTGCTAACGTCAGGGAACCATCCTGAGTGGATAACCCAGGGCCGGACAGTCCTCATAATGAAGGACCCCCAGAAGGGCACAATACCATCCAACTACTGGCCCATAACCTGCCTCAGCACCACATGGAAGCACCTATCAGGCATCATAGTGGCTAAGATCAGCAGGCACATGGATCAATACATGAGAAGAGCACAGAAAGGCATAAGGAACAACACCAGAGGTGTCAAGCACCAACTACTGGTCGACAGGGCAATCACCCAGGACTGCAGGATGCGGGACATCAACCTGTGCACTGCCTGGACTGATTACAAGAAAGCCTATGACTCAATGCTGCACACATGGATACTGGAGTGCCTAAAGCTGTATAACATCAACAGGACACTAAGAGAGTTAATCCTGAACTCCGTGAAGCTGTGGAACATGACTCTGGAGGCCAACTCAAAGCCAATTGCGCGGGTGAGCATCAGATGTGGCGTATATCAAGGAGATGCTCTGTCCCCCCTGCTGTTCTGCATAGGCCTAAACCCCCTCAGCCAGATCATCACCAAGAGTGGTTATGGGTACCAGTTCTGAAGTGGAACAACCGTCAGCCACCTCCTCTACATAAATGACATCAAGCAGTATGTCAAGAACGAGTGTGACATTGACCCTCTGATTCACCTCACTGGGATCTACAGCAAAGACATCGGGATGTCATTCGGGCTAGACAAATGTGGGCGGATGGTATCTAGAAGAGGAAAGGTGATCACAACTGATGGGGTTGAACTACCTGAAGGGAACATCACAGATGTGCAGGACAGTTACAAATACCTGGGGATCCGGCAGGCAAATGGTAACCATGAGGAGGCAGCTAGGAGGTCAGCCACAGTCAAATACCTACAGAGGTTAAGACCTGAAAGGACAGGTCCCAAAAAGTCATCTGAATGGTAAGCACAAGATCCAGGCCATAAACACCTATGCCCTGCCAGTAATCAGATACCCTGCTTGAGGAAGCTGGGGCCTCATTTGTGTTGCACCCAGAGCTCCTGGACTGGTTGTAACACTGATGAACAGCAGATACAGGAAGACAAAAGACGTATTGAAGACTGCTAGGCTCCGATTATTTCTAGAGATGTCGCCTTACCCAGTTACACATGATGCAACTGTGGAGCTAACAGGTTGCATTCTACACCATCGTGACGGAAACCATTACTCGCAGAAATAAGAAGGTGGGGTCATTGCATTTATATTGTTGAGAAAGGGCCAATAAGATGAAAACTGTAGAACAGGGACCCTTGCAGAATTGTAGAAAATTGTAGAACAGAGACCCTGGGTCAGTCCTCAGAGGACAGACTGGGTTTGTCCTCAGAGGACACAATCCAGCCAAGATTTCTGTCCCACCAGCTAGAAAACATTTTCACTTAGGATCCAATTTCATTGGTAAAAACATTTTCTTACCTGGTAGATATGTATGCTGCCAGAGTAAATTGCCATTTTTCCTTTGCGTTTTTGTTGAAATTGTTGACTTGGTGGGGAAAAAAATAATATTTGTTTACTTGCACTTCAATCTCTTTCTTTTTCAGACATAATAAAAAATATATATATCAGATATTCAAGTGAGTGAGAACATGAGGTTTTGAAGTACCCATCTCTCCCACATCCTCTGGATGTACCCTCTATCGCTGGGGTCACTCCCGCAGTAACACTCCATCAGTACCATGTTCTCTGCCCTGCTCCATGAATGCCTTGTCCCAGTAGGCAATTTGACATCAGGTAGCCCCGGTTCCCTGACGCGGACCTCATTGACCCAGGCGACGTCCGACTTAATTAGTTAATGTTCTGCTCATACCGAGGTGTAGGCATATATGTGTAAGGAGCCTTGCCTAAGGCTCGCCTGGATTTGAACCGACAACCTTCCGCACCAAAGTCAGTGGCGTAAACCATTGGCCTATCCAGATGCAGGCCAAAACTGTGGGACTTAGTGACATAGTGGTGGTGGATAAACACTGGAAGACAGTGGTGGTGATAGATGTAGCAATCCCGAGTGACAGCAACATCGGGAAGAAGGAACACGAGAAGCTGGAGAAGTACCAAGGGCTGAAGGAGGAGATGGAGAGAATGTGGGTCATGAAGGCAACAGTGGTCCCAGTGGTGATTGGGACACTAGGGGCAGTAACACCCAATCTGAGTAGTTGGCTCCAACAGATACCAGGAACCACACCAGAGATATCTGTCCAGAAGAGCGCAGTCCTAGGAACAGCTAAGATCCTGCACAGAACCCTCAGACTCCCAGGCCTCTGGTAGAGGATCCGAGTCTGAGCCAGGCACCACCCAGAGGGCAAGGATGAGATTTATATATATATATATAAATATCTATCTATCTATCTATCTATCTATCTATCTATCTATCTATCTATCTATCTGTCTATATGAGAGATCAATATTTAATTGGATGTCCTATGGATGTCCTATTTTTTTTTATTTTAAGACAACTGTAACTGAATATCAGAAAACACCATCTTAATGCCACACACTTATCCTGCTTCAGTAGTTAATAACAATGGGCCAGATTCACCAATATGTTCTTAAGGATCTTCTTAGATTCTTTCTTAAGTTGTTCTTAAGAAGTTTCTTAAGAAAACCCTACGTCGGATTCATCAACGCGTTCGTAAGCCCCAGAATTGTTCGCAGCTGTGTTCTTAGATTGATGAATGCCATCTGTTCGTAAATTGAAAGCGCGTGCCAGGTGAGTCTAATTAACATATGATTAGCATAAGTCACCGCCCATGAATGCCCATAAAAGGAACTGCAGCAGGACCCTGTAGACAGAGCCAAAAGCAGCAAAATGCCGAAAGCGAAAAGGAAGTCGGATGGAGCGCAGCAAGTGAGGAGAAAAAAAAAAAAACTTTAGTAGTTCAGAGGTGGAGGTACTGCTGCAGGAAATCGGTTCTATTCAGTAGTGTTAGTGCTGGTTATACCGGCACTAATAAAAAGGAAATATGGGAGGCAATCACAAGTGCAGTGGACGCAGTGTCGGGAGAAGGACGCTCATTAGCGGAGGTGGAGGGGGAAAAAAAATGGTTTGACCTTAAATCTAAAACTAAAAAAAACATGGCTAAATTCCGACGGGAGACGCAACGGACTGGAGGAGGAACAGCAGACATCAAAAGCCTGTCCGAGTTGGACCAGCGCCTCGGGGCCATCATCGGAGAGACGGCACTCTCAGGTAGGCTATATGGGGCAAATCTTATACTGTATTGTAATATTTTAATTGTTTAATTTCCCCACCTCTTTAGGTGTACCATTGGCTGAGTGTTTGGATACAGACCTGGGCCACGAGGCAACACTGTCACCCCCTCTCTGTGCGTCATCTGCACCAGAGGAATCGGAAGGTTATTTATTTTCTGGAATTATAGCTTTATTTAAAAGTTGTAGTACCGGAGGAGTTTTGTGTGTGGGTGTGGGTGTGTGGAATACGTATTGGACTGAGGGTCGCAGCCATGGCTTGACTTATTAGCCTATTTATTCAAGTCCCACAGAGCCAACCTGTGGAAGGACAGACGGACCCCTCCTGCAGCAACACGCGTCCTCGGTCCCTTGCCTCTCCACGCTTGATTTCTGACGCTGTGTTGAACAATCAAGAAAGGATGGCTAGCACGCTTGATAAAATAGCCTCCACCCTGATGACTATAGCCAACACACTTAAAGAAATAAACGCAAAAGCTGTGCTCTGAAACCGGTCTTTTTTTTTCTTTTCCCCCCCCCCCCCCCCCCCCAAGTGAATCAAGACTGTTAGACTGAAATTGTGACAATAATGCATTTTATTCACAAATGGGCAATTAATTGCGCTCGAACGTGAACCGCGTGCCCGCAGTCTGGCCCCATCATTGGGTCAGGACGCACATCCTCACGGGGTTGTGGCTGAGGGGGGAAGAGGGACACCACGCTTCATAGCGATGCTGTGCAGGACACAGCAGGCCATGATTATCCTACAGACCTGTAATGGTGAGGGAGCGTCATAAGTTAGATGAATAAACGTAATCTAAGAAGGTTTTATAACAAAAACAAATAATTACCCTCTCCGGTTTGTACGGCAATTTGCCACCTGCTGTGTCCAAACACATCCAGTGCCCCTTTAAAATGGCAATGGTGCGTTCAATTGTGCAGCGACTGCGCGCATGCATCTGATTGTATAACATTTCCTGTGGCGTCTGAGGGTTGGTCAGTGGCGTCAACAACCAGGGAGCCAGGGCATATCCTCGAACCCCTGATAAAATCAAATAAAGACAGTTGAGAGAAATTATAAAGATACTTACCAATGAGCCATGCGTCACCAGCTGCTCCTTGTTCTAGGTGTGTTCCAACGGAGCTGTTTTGAAAAATAAAGGGAACCTTGAGACCACGTTTAGTAGGTGGTTGTTGGCGTCGCAGATGAGTTGGACGTTTATGGAATGGTACTGCTTGCGGTTGAGGTATGGGAAGGGGTCTGGAGAGGGTGCCTTGATGCTTACATGGGTGCAGTCTATTGCACCAATGGTGTTCGGGAGGCCAGCGATGTTATGGAATCCTCTTTTGACTGTGACCTGATATTGTGGTGTATACGGAAACTTAATATACAGTGATCCCTCGTTTATCGCGGGAGTTACGTTCCAAAAGTAACACGCGAAAAGTGAAATCCGCGAAGTAGCAACTTTATTTTTTTAAATTATTTTACAATGCAATACTGAACAGTAGAATGAAACCAAACATCAAAACCTGTTTTAAAGACCAAACTTTGTTTAAAACAATTTTAATATAGTAATACTGTACAAGATTGGAAACATTGTCACTCGCGTATTTCACGGTCCCAGCTGTGCCTCTGCGTCCTGACTCCGCTCCGCTGGAGCGTCTGTTTCTACGGAAGGCGCAGGAGTCTTTCTCCGAGAGAAGAACATTGTTATAGGCAGTTGTTGGCGCTCTTTCTTTTTCTGGACAAGAAGATTTTTATAAACGGATATGCCACCTTCAGTTATATTTGAGAACTGCAATGAACGACTCATCAAAGGGTCCCATTGTTGTGCCGTGCGCTGAAGTTCAGTGGCCATTCTCACCATGGTTGCTAAGCGACCAAGTGCAAACGTAAAGTTGGCAGAATGTACAGAAACGAAAACTGTTGACAAGTGAAAAATCAATACAGTACAGCGTCAATATTTTATTTCTAGACAACAGTAAAGCCCCTGAGCCAATCAGGATTCAGAGGCACTGTAAAAAAAAAAAAAAAAAAAAAATCCGCGAAGCCGCGAAAGATGAACCGCGATATAGCGAGGGATCACTGTATTGTGTGGCCAGTTGATTTATTCCATCCAAAACACGAGGGAGAGCGCGGCTAATTGATGGCTGTGATATGCCCACCCTGTCTCCCAGCACTCGTTGAAATGTCCCTGTAGCCAAAAAGCCGAGGACCGACAGTACCTGCACATGCGGGGGGACAGGGTTGGACCGAAGTGTGTGGCTCCGAAGTGCTGGCTCCAACTGGTTGCAGAGATCAATCAGGACCGGTCGTGTGAGCCTGAAGCGTCTTAAGAGGAATTCATCACTCTCTGCAAAAAGATCTATATGATCGCGAAACATCCGTTCTCTCCTTAGGGCCCGATCAGCAATATCTTGCAGCAGCAATAAATATGCCATTGTTTTGCAGGTCTTGGATGGAGAAGTGCCACATATAAATAGGGTGGGGGGGGTGTTACTTGATGGCATAGTTTTCCAATTTGGTTGATTAATGTTAAGTCATTGGCACATTTACGTAATTTTAAAATTCTCCGTAAATCACCAAAAAAAGGAAATAAATAAATATGACAGAATTATCATTGTAATATTGAATTTTATTGAACTGCACAAGAGAAGAAAACACAACCATGCCAACATGTCGGCACTGAAATGTGCGTAAGAGTACTACTAAGTGTTCGTAGGATTTGTTCTTACCTACGCATAAATCCAAGATAAGAAGAAATTGGTGAATGCCACAATCTTCTTTAAATGTTCGTAAGTGGGACTTAAGAACAAATTTGTTTGTAAGAACGTTTCGTGAATCTGGCCCAATGATTTTATACACAGGAATAGACAGCAGGGACTTCTAGCCGGTGTTGAGTTGAGGCATCTCACTTGAGAGCTTGGATTTAACAGGAGGATAGCAAATCTGACAGTGTGTCAATACAAGGCAATTTACAGGACCCCAAGAAGAATCGACCTCCTTAATAAAAGGCAATTTCTCTGCTCTACTGGTCACCGTGAGGTGTAGAAGTCCACATCAGAATCCATTTAAGAGAGACAGAAAACCTTATGGGGAAAGTTGAGCTGATGTCTTATTATTATGTATGTATACAATGTCTTAATTATTCACTTAAACATGCGATTACCATACAAACATAACAGCAAAGAATAGCAATAGTTCAGTTGTTTCAACTTCACTTTCAAATCAATATTTAAATGGTCTGTCAGAAAACTCTTGAAACTAAATGAAAATGTGCGAAGAAGTTTTCTATATGTATTTGCTTTCCTCTTCTGCAATCTGTCTTTGACATTTTTTCCCAATTGGCTTGTCTAATCCAGTCTTGACGTATGGTTTGTTAATAAAGTGAAGATTTGGATTAAAAGCGGATTAGAGCTGATTAATGCCATATAATTAGCACTAAACATCCTGTTAAATTCACATTTTAATATGTGTTTTGCATTGCCACTCCTTACTCATTGAACAAGTTCCCTCTAGGTACAACTGTTGAAAAATACATGAAATGTTGGTTTTTAGAAAAGGAGTTCTTGAGGAAGGGGACACATTTCTAAACTAGAAGCTCTGCTTACATTTTCTTTATTTTCACAATGAAAGTACATCTCAAAGGCCAAATCAATCTCTCATTATCCAAACATATTTCATCCCATGATATCAGGTTCTTTTTTCTGGGTTACAGTAAATATTTAATCCCAATCACATGTTCCAGTCTCTATTATATTTCATTTTTAAAATCTCAACTCTTTGAACACATGCAGGAGTTGGTTTGTATTGTTGGTGTCATCCTCAAATCTGAAGGGTTTGATCTGTGACCCAAACATCATGAACACATGTCCATGAGTGTTATTTAAAGATAAGTGATGAAAGGCAGAAAAAGCACCCCTTCAAGTGATAAAACTCATCACCTCAAAATAAATGTTATGAGAAATGTGTTGTTTATACTGCTACCACTTCTTCAACTTTTCTTTGAAAATACATGAAGACAGGTCCAAAACACATTTAGTCTTCATTCAAGAACCATGTGACCACCATCACAGACTCACCCAGGAGTTGAGGCCTGCTCTTTTCTTCCTTTCCCCATGAGATGCACCCTTCACATAAACATCTCTTGAGAAATGTAGACAGCTTCATCCATGCACACACAAACAACCAATTTCTGTGCCTCATCGATTTATCATCTATCGCCACATCTGTCACAGATGTGCCCTATCCTTGAGACGTTCCTTCCCTGTCACCTGCACACAAAAGCAATACTATGTAAAAATCCAGGCGCATTCTCCCAAGCTTCCTTCAGAAAAGCAAAAAAAAAAAAAAAGACTTAATGGGAAATGCTGCTTGTGGTGGTTTAATGGCACACAACCTTTAAAACCACAGCCACAATGATATCACATGAATTCATCATATGTTGCCACAAACTGAATGGAACTCCAAAGTCTCCATTCTAATTCTGTCAATACTATGTTCTTTTATTAGTTTGAAGCATCTTTGTTTAACAGACATAAATAAAAAAGATGGACATAAAAGAGGAACAGGCAGAAAACAGAAGGGACATTTTCAAAGATTCACCGCAATAAACCAACAGGTGGTTTTTTAAACATGTTGACGCAGTTACTGTATTTATTTCTTGCAAAGCATAAACAAAGTTGGCAAGATTATCATTGATATAAGAAGTGAAAAAAGATACAAATTAAGTCAAATTTGTCTTCTTACTGCCCTTGGCAATCACCATGAATAGCATATTGTAATAAGCAAATGACACAAATGGCATAAGATAAAACAAACATCTACTTTTTTCTTTCTTACAAACCATCTTAAAGACTGCTTATCTGTTTTTCTCCATGCATCATCTTCAAACTCTCCAATCAGTGCAATCATTCAGGACTCGTGAAATCACCATGTCAAATCAATCTTTATCAATCAAATCAAATCAAATCACTCTTTATTTATATAGCGTCTTATACAATCAAAATTGTTTCAAGGCGCTTTCCAGAATCCCAGGGCCTGACCCCAGACAAGCACCAGTGGTAAAGAAAAAATTCCCCTTTAACAGGAAGAAACCTTGAGCAGGACCAGGCTCATGTAGGGGACCCTCCTGCTGATGGGGGGCTGGGTAGAGAGAGAGGAGAGGAGAGAGAGAGAGGAGAGGTAGAGGAGAGGAGAAGGAGGAGGAGGGGAAAGAGGAGAGGAAGGAGAGGAGAGGGAGGGAAAGAGAAGGAGAAGGAGGGAGGGGGAGAGGAGAGAGAGGAGAGGAGAGGCACAGAGCACAGAAACACACACAAAAATATATACAATCACTTCAGCGGGGCCGGAGGTCATTATGCAGCTCCGAAGGCGGTGATACCTGTAAATAAATAGGGGGGGAAGCAGAAAACTACACAAGAATCAGCATAACTAGTCTGCTTGATGAGGAGAGGAAAGGAGAGGAGAGGAAGACCATGACCCAGTGGGTGACAGAGGCCTGTCAGGTGATCATGTTTCCGGACCCCGGCAGCCTTGGCCTATAACAGCATAGCTAAGATGTGACCTAACATTAGACGACCCCCTAAGTATGATAATTGTCTGTCTATGATAGTAACTGGAACTACAGAATTAGTAACAATAAGCTTTTTCAAAGAGGTAGGTTTTAGTCTGATCTTAAAAGTAGCGATGGAGTCAGCCTCCCGTACCTGGACAGGGAGCTGGTTCCATAGCAGGGGGGCCTGGTAGCTAAATGCTCGGCCCCCCATTCTACTCCTAGAAACTCTGGGAACCACAAGTAGACCAGCATTCTGAGAGCGGAGCGGTCTATTGGGCTGATAAGGTATCACTAGCTCCTCCAGGTAGGATGGAGCTAGGCCTCTGAGGACCTTGTAGGTCAAAAGAAGGGTTTTAAAAATTATTCTAAATTTAACGGGCAGCCAATAAAGCGACGCCAGTACAGGAGTAATGTGATCTCTTTTGTCAATACCTGTCAGAACTCTGGCTGCAGCATTTTGGATCAACTGGAGGCTTCTTAAAGAGTTGTTTGGACACCCTGATAATAAAGAATTACAGTAGTCCAGCCTGGAAGTAACAAATGCATGGACTAACTTTTCAGCATCATGCCGCATCAGCAGCTTCCTGATCTTTGTGATGTTCCTCAAGTGAAAAAAGGCACTTCTAGAGACTAATTTAATGTGTGAGTTGAAGGAGAGATTTTGATCAAAAGTTACTCCTAGATTCCTCACAGAGAGACTAGATGTTAATGAGATACCATCTAGAGTGATCATGTGATCTAATCTATCCCTGAGAGGTTCAGGACCAAAACCATGACCTCAGTTTTTCCTGGGTTAAGGAGGAGGAAATTTGAAGACATCCAGGACTTTATGTCTTTAAGACAGGTCTGGAGCTTCACTAACTTCTCTGTCTCCTCGGGTTTCATGGATAAATAGAGCTGAGTGTCATCAGCATAACAATGAAAATTTATCCCATGCTGCCGAATAATGTTCCCTAAGGGAAGCATGTACAAGTGAAGAGGATTGGTCCAGTACAGAACCTTGAGGAACTCCATGGCTAACCCTACTGTATGAGGAGGGAACACCATGGACATGAGCAAACTGGTATCTATCAGATAAGTATGATCTAAACCAGTCTAGTGCTGTCCCTTTAATCCCAATCACATGTTCCAGTCTCTGTAACAGGATGCTGTGATCAACTGTATCAAAAGCAGCACTGAGGTCCAGCAGAACCAGCATAGAGACGAGTCCATGATCGGAAGCTATGAGAAGATCATTAGTGACTTTAAGAAGTGCTGTTTCTGTGCTGTGGTGAGCTCTAAAGCCTGACTGAAACATCTCAAACAGGCTGTTCCTGTTATGCTCGAGAGGACTGGCGGTCAAGTGTGGCAGAACCCCAAAGAAGGCGGACAGACACGGGAATTAAAAAAGTAAACTCTGAAGGTTTAAAAAAAAATGAAGCAAAAAACCAGGAGGGAAGAAACAAAATGAGAGAGGCCGAGACAAACTATAGGTGCGTGATGCAGCAGACGAACCAAGTTCGAGATCCAGGGGCGAGAGTCTGTGGGGGAGTCCAAGTGTCCAGAGGATAGGAGAAATCCGTCCGAGGAAGGGGAAGAGGGCTAGGAAGGTTGCAGAGGAGTCTCTGGAAGACGCAGGGAGACGCAGGGAGTCGCTGGGGAGCCTGGAGAGATGCTGGGTCCACGGGACGTGTTGCCAAAAACATCAGTAAGATCAAGCACTGGCCTGAGTGCATAGGGCCTTTTATGGGTGCAGAGTCGTTTGGGTGGATTGGGTGCAGCTGCAGGAGAGGGCCCAGGTGGTGGTTGAGCTGATTGCCCAGGAGGAGGTGGGGCCAGAGTAGGAGTCACAACAGTTCCTCTGCAGGTGCTCCAGTAACTGAGTCACCACCACCTTCTCTAGAACTTTAGAGATAAAGGAAGGTTGGATATTGGCCTATAATTTGCTAAGACCTCAGAATCCAGTGATGGTTTTTTAAGCAACGGCTTAATCACTGCCACCTTGTAGGACCGGGGTACATAACCTGACACTAAAGAACCACTGATCTGGTCCAGGATAGAACTGCCTATCAATGGTAAAACATCCTTCAACAGGTGTGTTGGGATGGGATCTAAAAGACACGTGGTGGTCTTGGATTTCTGAATTAGCGATGACGCCTCCGAAAATATATAGGGCTGAAGGAGTTTAAGGGCTTGTTGGAGACCCTGTATGTTCCCACCAGTCAGTCAGCACATCTGGTGATGGCCCAGTTGTTGGGATGGCCTGGTTGGCTTTCTCTCTGATAGCTAGAACTTTATCAGTGAAGACGCTCATGAAGTCTTTACCACTAAGGGAAGAAGGGATATGTGGATCTAAAACACTGTGACTCTTAGTTAATTTGACCACAGTGCTGAAAGGAAACCTGGGGCTGTTCTTATTTTCCTCAATTAAGAAGAAAATAAGCTGTTCTAGCCTTACAGAGGGCCTTTTTGTAACCTAATAGACAGTCTTTCCAGGCTACATGATAGCTGCCTATTTTACAAGAATGCCACTTCCTTTCCAGTCTGCGCACTTTCTGCTTGAGGGTCCTGATATGTGAATTATACCAGGGGGCACACCTCCTCTGATTTACTATTTTCTTTTTCAGGGGGGCAACAGAATCAAGCGTGATTCTCAGTGAGGTTGCTCCACCTTCAGCAATAGAGTCAACCTCAGCAGGGCTAAGATTATAATGATTGATCCCTGGGGAAACACACGGTGGTCCTGGGATCAGCACAGGGATCACTTCCTTAAACTTAGCTACAGCATTATCTGAAAGACATCTGCTATAGTAAGACTGAGCTCTGAGCATAGAAGAATCCTTAATCATAAATGTGAAAGTGATCAAAGAATGGTCTGACAGGACTGGGTTCTGAGGCAACACTGACACATGTTCTACTTCAACACCATAAGTCAGAACTAGATCTAGGGTGTGGTTAAAGCTATGAGTTGGTTGGTTTATCTGCTGGAGGAAACCAACTGACTCAAGTAATGAAATGAAGCCATTTCTAAAGCTGTCATTTAAACGTCTATATGGATATCAAAGTCTCCAATGATAATGGAGATATATGGATATTAAAGTCTCCAATGATAATGGAGACTTTAATATCCAACAAGACTTTAATGTCCTTTTGAGACTTTAATGTCCAACAAGTAGCGTTAATATGATCGGTTTAGCTTGTCAATTTACTACAGCGATCTCACTCTGCACTGCTTGATTTTTCTGTTTTTTCTTGTGGTAGGCCATGGTAGCTTTCAAGGGGAATGGTCTAATCATGTATACACAGTCTTATGTTTCAGTCTTATGTTTCAACCACGATTTGGTCAGAATATAGATAACAATGCATTCATTCTATGAATGTCAAATATTTTGTGTAGTTTATGGCATCAATAGCTATTTAATGGAGGGAAAAAGAAACTTAATTTTTAAGGTGTTTTATTTTTTTATTTTTTGCATTTTATGTTATTGAATTTTTGGTTTTAGTGGATTGTTTCCTTTCCACACCCGTTCATTGCAGCCAGGCCAGAATTGCAGTTTTACTATTGGTGGACTATGGGAGAGATGACTTTCATACTATGACAAATTAGTTTGCCAGAGTTGTTAACTGAGGACAAATGTCAGGTCCAACCTATGACTACCAAACTATATAAATTTAAATCCGCTGCAGGTTTTTCTTTGCTGACTTCAACTATGTTTTTACTGTGAGTACTGTGGCTTTGGTGATTTGAACTGGGAAGTTGTTTCAGTGAACAGCTTTGTGTTAGGAGTAAATTGCTCAAAAGTAACCAATGCAGCAGGCAAAAGAAAATACAGATATATTGTTAGGTATCAGGACAACCCCTTGAGAGAATACTTCTTAAATCATCCAATTAAAGGAAAGCAGTAGGGATTTAACTTCAAACAAAATTTCATCCGAAATTTAAAAAAAAAATGCATTATGGTACATTTAAAATGATTTATCACAAATACTCACTCAGGAGATCTGAACAGAGCATGTGTAAGTCATAGAATATTACGCAGATTCTAAGTGAATGCATATGCAGGCTGTAAATTTAGCAGTAAAGGAATAGATTGTGCCTGGACCACAGTCAAACAAAATCTTACACAAGTTTTAACTCAACCCAGTTCTCCCCCTAAAGCTAGGAGCCAAGCCTGCACACTGAACTTGACCTGACTCTTATTTGATTGAGGAGAGGTCCACATCAAAAGTCTGTATGGCAAATTAATTTTAATTTGCCACTGGCTTAAAAAGCTTGGTAAAAAGCTCAGGATAGCTTTTAATTTGACTGGGTTTGTCTGCCTAGGAAGAAATGTTCCAATGGGAATTTTCCAATGGGAATTTTCTTTCTGTCATTTCACCTCATTTTCTTTCTGTCATTTCACCTCCTTTCCAGGTCCAAAAGTCAGTGTTTGAGGACATGGAATTCAGGCTAACTTCAAAGATGATTTTATTGTTTGAGTACAATTAGTCTCTGTAGTTATTTACCTTTCAAAAAGGGGGTGCTGTCTAAATATTTAGTTACAAGAGGCTAAACCAAGTCTGAAATGACAATACAATGACTGAAAAACAATAATAATATATATATTTTAAAATAGAACATTACCCTACCAAGCATGTTTTATTTATATTTCAGTTTACTTTTACATTAGTTTTGCTTAGTGTTTCCAATCCAAACCTCTTTTATTTTATGGCCTAGGATTTATAAAGCTTAACCCTCAGGTGTTTGTGTAGTTGCGGTGTTTCTTCCAACCACAAAGTGTTATGTTCTTTTCATAAATGTGGAAGTGATGCAAACATTTGTATGGGCAGTCACTCAGGGTTATCAGCACACTGCGAAGCTCTGAACCTAGAAGCCCAATGTGAGCGATAGCTTAATTTTCCTGTTCTCACCTGACAGGCGCAACACTGGTGCAGTCTTCTGCTGATGTAGGTTCCACGTGGTTTGCTTTTAGAGATTATTTTCTACATTCCTTGGTTGTAATGAGTGCTTATTGGTGTTACTGTTGCTATTCTATCATCATCTCAAGCCAGTCTGCACATTCTCCTCTCATATTAACAAGGCATTGTGTGCACAAAACTGCTGCTCGGGATAGTTTCTAGCTTTAAAGAAAAAAGAAAAAAAATTAATAATAATTTAATAATAATTTTCTGTAAACCCTAGACATGGTTGTGCATGAAAATTCCAGTAGATTC
>NW_021821629.1:10000-33003 GCF_901000725.2 Takifugu rubripes | reverse complement strand
AATCTACCGTCTCCCAAAAATTCGGACCCTGAAGGTCGTTGTATCCAGGAAGTTTATTTCCGTGTCATGTGTGGTAACTTATTACTTTAATTGACTCGGGTGTTCATTCATAACCCTTACCCAGTGTCAAAGTCCTCCTCGACCCTGTCCAGACCCCCAGATGTCATCCAAATACTCAGGTATTAGGGGCAGTTGCTTGCACTTTTTAAAACCTTCTCCTCCCATTCCGCCATGTATAGTTTGCATATGCTGGTGCGAATCGTTTCCCCATCGCCGTTCCCTGACCTGTAAATAAAATTTATTCTGAAAAAACAAATCATTCCTCCTGAGACTAATTTCCAAAAGCCTCAAAAGGACGTCATCCGGTCGGTTTGGGTCCGGGTGACGTGTAACTTTCCGGATGGCCCCCCATCCCCGGGGATTTCAATATTTGTATATAAACTGCACACATCCATCGTAAAGAGAAAACAAGGTTCCTTCATGTCAATGCTCCAATTTAGACAAGAAGTGCTGAGTGTTTTTATGTAGCTGGGGTGTTTGTATTGACAGGGGGGTCAATAGTGCCAAGTACTCCGCTACCCCATAGCTCTCACCCCACAATCCGACACTATAGGTCGGCCAGGTGGAATACGATCAGGGATCGTCCATTTTCCCCTTGGTTATGTATTTTCGGGAGAAGGTAAAAATATCTGGCCGGGTGGTCTCGGTCCCAGTAAGTACTTTTGCTGTTCCTTTGTTATAATCTTTGATTCATACAGTACCTGAAGTTCTGCCGCAATTATTTCCGCCGTTTCCGGTATATGGTTTTTTTAGCTGAATGTAATATTGCCTGTCTTGAAGCTGGCGTAATGCCTCCCTAACATAATCCGGTCTATCATTATCACTATACCACTCCCCTTATCTGCAGGCTTAATAATTATTTCATAATTCTTCCTCAGTTCCTTGAGGGCCTGCACCTCTTCCGGCGGTAAATTCGGAGTCTCGGGCCTATATTTCAAGTTATTGAGCACTCTCCATCCTCACTTATTAATTCCAGTAGCGGTGATGGAAGCTGGGAAATGTCTGGTTCCCACGTGGAGATTCCCGTGAAAGTTTTACCCCCCGTGGGGGTTGCGGGCCAAAATAGCGCTCAACTTGAGTCGCCTATGATACCTGTACAGATCCATTGCAAATATCTGTCGTGTGGCCCTCGAGGCTGTTGTGGTTGGGACAAATGAGAGTCCCCTGTTCAATAATGATAATTGCTGTTGGGTCAGTTGAAAATGTGTTGACAGATTTTAACCTCCTTGTTTGTGGTGGAAGCTCCTCCACCCTCCGGCTCTCCTTTATCTAAAAAAACCCTCCAATGTTTCCACATATTGTCCGCCGTCTCCATTGTCCAGTGTATCCCGTCTGTCAAGGTATTAAATTTTGTTTTATCCAACCGTGGAATGAAAGCATTGTAGGTTCTGATAAGTTCATTAATGAGCTTCAAATTTTGCTGTGTTGGTGGGGTAAAGTACTGCTGTGAAATTAATCAGCGGTATGCGGACTGAGCATTGGGAATGTAGCCCAGCCTACATTATAAAGAGCCCCTAATGCCTCCCGCAAATGTGATGGATTTGAAGTATGTGCGTCATTTATCCCAAACGACAGGATGACCTTGGTCACCTGCGGGGATGGTGGTGTCCCGTTCTTAAGCAGCTGCACGCATGCGAAAATTTTGCCCCCGGAAAGCTGTCTACCTGCACCCGGGGATCCCAAATTTTCGGGAACCTCGCGAGGTTGGAGTCCCCTATAATCATTATCTGGCGTCGTGGTATAAGGGCCCAACTCCGATCCCCCTCCCCTCGGTGCGGGTGACATGTGTGTAAGGGGAGGCATGGTGCTGGTTTCCAATATGGCCTTTACGGGTCGGGGGTTTGATCCTCCTTGTTCCTTCTTCTCTCCTCCTCCCATTCTCATTCTCCTCCTCCTCCTCCTCCTCTTCTATATCTCGTTTCGACCTGGATTTTGCCGGGCCCATTGTCTGAGTATCCCTATCGTCCGTGCTTCCGGTCGTGGTGTTTGTGTGTATTATGTCCAGTTGTTATTTCTGGTGAAAGTGGAATATAAGATGCTCCCCCTAGGGCCCCATCCTGATCCTGCACCCCTCCCCCTTTCTTTCCATCGTGGGCCTTGTGGGAGAGGTCCCTAAACCCATTGCCCCAGATTCCTTCACCCTTCCTCCCGGTTGATCAGTGTCCGGTGGGTTCTCTGTTGCCCCATAATCCGTCCTTTGCCATTGTGGTAGAGGGTGTTTCCCCACGGACCGCCCCCTCTTGTGCCGTTAGTGGTTTCCCCTGTACTCCCTAGTGTCCTTCCTTCTTTCCCCGATCCCCCCTCGATAGGGAATGAAGGCCACATAATTTTCTCCAGATCAACTCGTGCAGCCTCCAATGCCTCTTCCTTTATATGGGGCGTGTGTTGGCGTGCCCTCCGTGCGGCCACCAAAAACGCCCTATCCCAATCCACCACGAGTAGTGGTCTCATCATCTCTATGGCCCCCGCCTGTACCCGGAGGTAGTGGTCCTTCAAGGTCTCGATCGTGGCCCTTGTCCAGTTCTTTGCATTATAATGTGCGCCAAGGTTCGTCTCCTCTAATGGACAAAAAGGTTGGACCACTCGGATCAAATACGCTTCTACCTCTGCCAGAAAGGACGGTACTGGATCCTCCGGTTCCTGCGGAAGCACCATCCTTTTATGGTGGGCCAGCATTAGGCGTGTCAGTGCCTGCACCAGTAAGGTAAAATCTTCCCTTGCGTCCATCTTATCCTGAGTGCCCATTTCGACAACGTGGAACAGGGATGTGTCGAGGTAAGCCGACGAATGAAGCCAGGGAAAAGAGAGGAAAAAAAATCAGTTTTACGTTCCCCCCTATTTCCTCCCTCCCAAAGTAAGTAACCGAATCCGGAACGAATTCTCTATCTAACGTTAAAAAAGAATTCCCCTTCAACCCAGAGAGCCAGGGCAAAAAAGTCCCCATGACCCCCCAGAAAAAGGACAGAAAAAATGGAGAAGAAAAAAAACTAAAGGGAAGAAAAAGAAGAAAAAAAAGAAGTAAAAAAAAGAAAAAAAGAAAAAAAAAAAAAAGAAAATGGTCCCTTGGCAGTTCTTTGGGTTAAATGAACGGAGCTGGTCCGAGGCTCTGGCCCAGGTTAGGTGAATGACGTATACACTCAAGGACTCTCACTACCCCGACCATCGTCAGGATAGATCTCACGAGAGTCCCAGGCATGGCACTGGCCGACGCATGTTAGTCCCCAGTTCAATTCCCACCTGCCCACAGGTCCCATATCAGAAGGAGACAGCAAGAAGAGCCGACAAGGTGCGCCAGAGCAATGGCAAGTCCATGCCCCACATGTACCCATGCCAAGGTGGGTTTAGGGTCCGGGGACAAGGGCTAGGGGCCAGGGTTCGGGTCAGGGGTTGGGTCCTAGGGCCAAGGGCTAGAGTTTAGGGTTAGGGTTCAGGAATTGGGACTAGGGATTGGGTTTTAGGGCCAGGGGTTGGGGTTGGGTTTCGGGTTGGGTTTAGGGTTAGGGGTTGGGGTTAGGGGTTAGGGTTAGGTTTTTGAGGTTAGGGTTAGGGTTAGGGGGTTAGGGCCAGGGCTCAGGGTTAGGGTTTAGGGTTAGGGTTAAGGGTTGGGTTTAGGGGTTGGGGTTAGGGGTTGGGTTTTAGGGTTAGAGGGTTAGGGGTTAGGGTTAGGGTTAGAGGGTTAGGTTAGGGTTAGGGTTAGGTTAGGGTTAGTTAGGGTTAGGGTTAGGGTTAGGTTAGGGTTAGGGTTAGGGTTAGGGTTAGGGTTAGGTTAGAGTTAGAGTTAGGGTTAGGGTTGGGTTAGGGTTAGAAGGGTCGGGTTTAGGGTTAGGTTAGGGGTTAGGGTCAGGGCCAGGGTCAGGGTTAGGGTTAGGGTTAGGGTTAGGGCTAGGGTTAGGGTTAGGGTTAGAGGGTTAGGGTTAGGGTTAGGGTTAGGTTAGGGTTAGTTAGGGTTAGGGTTAGGTTAGGGTTAGGGGTTAGGGTTAGGGTTAGAGTTAGAGTTAGGTTAGGTTAGGGTTAGGGTTAGGGTTAGAGGTTAGAAGGGTCGGGTTTAGGGTTAGGTTAGGGTTAGGGTCAGGGCCAGGGTCAGGGGTAGGGTTAGGGTTAGGGCTAGGGTCAGGGGGTTAGGGTTAGGGCCAGGGCTCAGGGTTAGGGTCAGGGTTAGGTGAATGACGTATACACTCAAGGACTCTCACTACCCCGACCATCGTCAGGATAGATCTCACGAGAGTCCCAGGCATGGCACTGGCCGACGCATGTTAGTCCCCAGTTCAATTCCCACCTGCCCACAGGTCCCATATCAGAAGGAGACAGCAAGAAGAGCCGACAAGGTGCGCCAGAGCAATGGCAAGTCCATGCCCCACATGTACCCATGCCAAGGTGGGTTTAGGGTCCGGGGACAAGGGCTAGGGGCCAGGGTTCGGGTCAGGGGTTGGGTCCTAGGGCCAAGGGCTAGAGTTCTAGGATTAGGGTTCAGGAATTGGGACTAGGGATTGGGTTTTAGGGCCAGGGGTTGGGGTTGGGTTTCGGGTTGGGTTTAGGGTTAGGGGTTGGGGTTAGGGGTTAGGGTTAGGTTTTTGAGGTTAGGGTTAGGGTTAGGGGGTTAGGGCCAGGGCTCAGGGTTAGGGTTTAGGGTTAGGGTTAGGTTAAGGGTTGGGTTTAGGGGTTGGGGTTAGGGGTTGGGTTTTAGGGTTAGAGGGTTAGGGGTTAGGGTTAGGGTTAGAGGGTTAGGTTAGGGTTAGGGTTAGGTTAGGGTTAGTTAGGGTTAGGGTTAGGGTTAGGTTAGGGTTAGGGTTTAGGGTTAGGGTTAGGGTTAGAGTTAGAGTTAGAGTTAGGGTTAGGGTTAGGGTTAGAAGGGTCGGGTTTAGGGTTAGGTTAGGGTTAGGGTCAGGGCCAGGGTCAGGGTTAGGGTTAGGGTTAGGTTAGGGTTAGGGCTAGGGTTAGGGTTAGGGTTAGAGGGTTAGGGTTAGGGTTAGGGTTAGGTTAGGGTTAGTTAGGGTTAGGGTTAGGTTAGGGTTAGGGGTTAGGGTTAGGTTAGAGTTAGAGTTAGAGTTAGGGTTAGGGTTAGGGTTAGGGTTAGAAGGGTCGGGTTTAGGGTTAGGTTAGGGTTAGGGTCAGGGCCAGGGTCAGGGTTAGGGTTAGGGTTAGGGCTAGGGTCAGGGGGTTAGGGTTAGGGCCAGGGCTCAGGGTTAGGGTTTAGGGTTAGGGGTTGGGTTTAGTGGTTCGGGGTTGGGTTTAGGGTTAGGGGTTGGGGTTAGGGGTTGGGTTTTAGGGTTAGAGGGTTAGGGTTAGGGGTTGGGGTTAGGGGTTGGGGTTAGGGTTAGGGGTTGGGTTTTAGGGGTTTGGGTCAGGGGTTGCGTTTAGGGTTAGGGGTTAGGATTAGGGGTTGGGTTTTGGGGTTGGGTTAAGGGTTGGGTTTAGGGGTTAGGGTTAGGGTTAGGGTTAGGGTTAGAGGGGTTGGGTTTAGGGTTAGCGGAAGGGTTAGGGGTTGGGTTTAGGGTTATGAAGGTTAGAAAGTAATCCATGAGTGTGTTTACGAAAATCCTTTATTCCAAGAGAGCTGGGCAGATCAGGGTGTCCCCTCCATTCCCAGATGTTACTGCAGCAGTTCCCTTCATGTGGTACGCACCAGTGAAGTCCAACCGCTACTGCAGGGAAGTCAGTCTGGAGTGAGACATTGCAACGTCCAGGCTCTCTCGTGAGACACATCATCAGTTGTGCGCCTTGAGGTCTCAGAGTGTTTCGACCGCTTATCACAAGACACTCTCACCCAAGGATGGTCCCGCCGGAGGTGCGCCGTCTCCGGGGTGTGTCTCATTCTGAGCTACACTACACTGTCCACTTGGTTTTTAGAGTCTAGGTTTTTTCCGCGTGTGAATCTAGGTCCCGGTGCGTCCACGGCTCAATCCCTACGGCAGACTGAGGGACGGGTCTATGGTGGAGAGTGGCAATTTGAAGGACGCCCAATTTCCATTTTTAGTGGCCGGTTTTAGACTAAGACGTGTGTGGTGCAGGATGGAGTGGTGCATGTGTGGGGCTAAACCCCATAGAAGACTGGGCCACGTTTAAGGTTCTGACGCCCTGAACCACCACACCCGCAGTGCTGCCCTAGAGTCGGGACACGGGGGGCCGCATACTTACTCCCTGCTTAGCATTAGGCTACTTCGTTAACACCGCTAGGTATCCGTAGCCCAGCCGGACAGGGTTGTGATCGGTTGTTCTCTCTTTTTTTGCCGCCAAAGAAAAACCCCCCAAAACGGAGCGAGCTAGGAAAGAAAGGGAGAGTGTCGCTTACACGTACCTGCACTCGCTAATGGAACCGTTTGTTCTTTCCAATGCCCGGTCGTCCTTTTCTCCTGTGTCTTCAACTTGATTTCTTGTCTCCGTTCTTTACTGCTCTTCTTTTTCCTCGGTCTCTTGTCTGATGTTTCTTTACAGGTCCCTACTTTGTCCCCTCTACCTTCCTGTAACTGCTATCCCTCTGTAGGATGGTGTACATTCGGAACAGGTGGTTCTAATTTTTTGCCCTCAAAACACCTGTTTACCCCCCTTCACAGGTGTGAAACGAAGGGGGTGTGGTAAATGTGTGGGCAATGAATTATGGGAAAGTTTCCCTACCCTTGTTCCCTTTCCTTAATTCTATTACTTTTATTCCCATACCCTTACAGGCATTCCTCTTGCGTTTATTTGTAGAAGATCGTTTGATGAGATCCTTGTGGTTCTACCCCTCCTCCTTGTGGGATTTCTTGTCTGATGTTTTTACAGGCCCCTCTTTTTTTGTGTGCCCCCTCGACCTTACTGTGACTGCTATCCCTCCGCGGGACGTGTACCTTTGAAACCGATGGTTCCAATTTATTACCCTCAAACACCTATTTACCCACCCTTCATAGTTGTGAAAAGAAGGTGGTGTGGTAAATGTGTGGGCAATGGATTGTGGGAAAGTTTCCTTAACCTTGTTACTTTCCTTTAATTTTGTTGTTTTTATTCCCATATCTGTACCAGCACTCCATAGTTTGTTGTGTAACTCTTGCGTTCATTTGTAGAACATTGTTGGTGAGATCCCTATGGTTATACCTCTTATCCCCGCGCCATTTCTTACCTGATGTTTTTACAGGTCCCTAATTTATCCCATAGGCCTGACTCGGACTGCTATCCATCTGTGGGACGGTATACGTTTGAAACGGGTAGTTTTAATCTATTGCCCTCAAACCCCCGTTTACCCAACCCTTCACAAGTGTGAAGAGCAGGGGGGTGTGGTAAATGCGTAGGCAAGGATTGTGGGAAATTTTCCCAACCTTGTTACTTTTCTTTAATTTTGTTGCTTTTATTCACCTACCTGTACCAGCACTCCATAGTTTATCGTGTAACTCTTGCGTTTATTTGTAGAACATAATTGATGAGATCCCTATGGTTATACATCTTATCCCCGTGCCCTTCCTTCTCTGATGTTCTTACAGGTCCCTGATCTATCCCCACCACTTTGCTCCGACTGCTGTCCAACCGTGTGACGGTGCACGTTTGGAACAGTTAGTTCTAATCTATTGCCCTCAAACACCTGTTTACCTACCCCTCCCCGATGTGAAAAGAAGGGGGTGTGGTAAATGTGTGGGCAAAGGATTGTGGGAAAGTTTCCTTAACCTTGTTACTTTTTTTACTTCTTTCGTTGCTTCTATTCCCATACCTGTACCAGCTTATCCGTTTTCGTCCGTTATGTTTAATGAAAGAATTATTTGACAACATAGTGCTCGTAATATTTCAATCCCCAGAGGAGTGGCAGGGATCAGTTTCCATCATTTCCTCCCCTCAATACCAGAGTTACTGGTATCGAATTTTCCTCTTGTAATTGATACTTTATTTTGTTACAAACCAAGACAGTCCATCACCCTCTGTGTACTTTACAATATTTACAATATTTACAATTCCGTACTCCCCAGGTGCTCATAGAATTATGAATGTACATATTAACCATGTCCCAATAATTTCAACCCAAAATTCCAAACAAATACCAACAAACCCCCCGAACCCCCACCCCTGTACTTTCTCTCTCTCCCGACTTCCGGATCCCAGTCCGTTTCCAGGATCCCAGGAAATCCCCGCTCCCCTCCCAGGGTCCAAGGAAACCAACGTTCCCTTTGTTTTTCCTTCTCCTTGTCCTGAGTTTGTCTATTCCAATGACACCCCTGGGCGTCGTTCGTTGAGCCCTAATGGGTAATAACTATGGAGCTTGTCCATCCAATACCTCTCCCTTCTCCTTCTCTGAGCTGTCGTCCAGTTCGGATCGGTGTTCCAGTGGATAGCCGGTGAAATGGCTAATCCCGTGGTCTTGAAAATGAGTGATTAAATGTGATTTTTGTTCTAGGTTCTTCCTTATTGTATATCTGTGTTGGTTGAGTCTAGTGTTTAAACCGTTACCCGTCTCCCCTACATAGAATTTCCTACATTTAGTACATTTAATGATGTAAACACAGTTAGCCTGTGTTTGCGGGATATGGTTCGGTACCCTAAACCCATGTTTCGTCACCGGGTCCTTTATCGATGTATATTTTCGGATCCCCGAGATCCCCCTCCTGGTCCTTTCCGGCAATTTTGCCCGTATCAACAGTTGTTTTAAAGTCGGGTTGCCCCTGTAGGCTGGGATCACCCTAAATGTTTTATCCAATGCTGTACCTTTCAGGATTCTCCCAAAATTCCTCCGTAATACCTGGATTACCTGTTTCCCGAAAGTGGAATAAGTAACCACCACCGGGACTCCGTGTTTCCCCTGTGTTTTCTCCCGTGTTGGAGCTTGATCCCAGGACTTATTAATTCCCCGGAGGAAACCCCTTGAGTACCCCCTCTTTCTCAGGGCTGTAAACAGTACCTTTCTCGCATCCTCATAGTCCTGCTTCTGTGTACAGATGCGGGAGAGTACCGTAACAGCTGTGATTTCACAATCCCCCTGAATACATGTTTCGGGTGAAAACTTTTTTATGAGGAGTGAATGGGAGTCCGTCGGTTTGAAGTACATCTTTGTGTCCAATCTACCCGTCTCCCAAAAATTCGGACCCTTGAAGGTCGTTGTATCCAGGAAGTTTATTTCCGTGTCATGTGTGGTCACCTCTACTTTAATTGACTCGTGGTGTTCATTCATAACCCTTACCCAGTTGTCAAAGTCCTCCCTCGACCCTGTCCAGACCCCCCAGATGTCATCCAAATACCTCAGGTATATTAGGGGCAGTTGCTTGCACTTTTTAAAACCTTCCTCCTCCCATTCCGCCATGTATATGTTTGCATATGCTGGTGCGAATCGTTTCCCCATCGCCGTTCCCTTGACCTGTAAATAAAATTTATTCTGAAAAACAAAATCATTCCTCCTGAGACTAATTTCCAAAAGCCTCAAAAGGACGTCATCCGGTCGGTTTGGGTCCGGGTGACGTGCTAGTACTTTCCGGATGGCCCCCATCCCCCGTGGGATTTCAATATTTGTATAAACTGCACACATCCATCGTAAAGAGAAAACAAGGTTCCTTCACTGTCAATGCTCCAATTTTAGACAAGAAGTGCTGAGTGTTTTTTATGTAGCTGGGGTGTTGTATTGACAGGGGGGTCAAATAGTGCTCCAAGTACTCCGCTACCCCATAGCTCTCACTCCCACAATCCGACACTATAGGTCGGCCAGGTGGAATACGATCAGGGATCGTCCATTTTCCCCTTGGTTTATGTATTTTCGGGAGAAGGTAAAAATATCTGGGCCGCGGTGGTCTCGGTCCCAGTAAGTACTTTTGCTGTTCCTTTGTTATAATCTTTGATTCATACAGTACCTGAAGTTCTGCCGCAATTATTTCCGCCGTTTCCCGGTATATTGGTTTTTTTAGCTGAATGTAATATTGCCTGTCTTGAAGCTGGCGTAATGCCTCCCTAACATAATCCGGTCTATCCATTATCACTATACCACTCCCCTTATCTGCAGGCTTAATAATTATTTCATAATTCTTCCTCAGTTCCTTGAGGGCCTGCACCTCTTCCGGCGGTAAATTCGGAGTCTCGGGCCTATATTTCAAGTTATTGAGCACTCTCCCATCCTCACTTATTAATTCCAGTAGCGGTGATGGAAGCTGGGAAATGTCTGGTTCCCACGTGGAGATTCCCGTGAAAGTTTTACCCCCCGGGGGGTTGCGGGCCAAAATAGGCGCTCAACTTGAGTCGCCTATGATACCTGTACAGATCCATTGCAAATATCTGTCGTGTGGCCCTCGAGGCTGTTGTGGTTGGGACAAATGAGAGTCCCCTGTTCAATAATGATAATTGCTGTTGGGTCAGTTGAAAATGTGTTGACAGATTTATAACCTCCTTGTTTGTGGTGGAAGCTCCTCCACCCCTCCGGCTCTCCTTTATCCTAAAAAAACCCTCCAATGTTTCCACATATTGTCCGCCGTCTCCATTGTCCAGTGTATCCCGTCTGTCAAGGTATTAAATTTTGTTTTATCCAACCGTGGAATGAAAGCATTGTAGGTTCTGATAAGTTCATTAATGAGCTTCAAATTTTGCTGTGTTGGTGTGGGTAAAGTACTGCTGAAATTAATCAGCGGTATGCGGACTGACGCATTTGGGAATGTAGCCCAGCCTACATTATAAAGAGCCCCTAATGCCTCCCGCAAATGTGATGGATTTGAAGTATGTGCGTCATTTATCCCAAACGACAGGATGACCTTGGTCACCTGCGGGGATGGTGGTGTCCCGTTCTTAAGCAGCTGCACCGCATGCGAAAATTTTGCCCCCGGAAAGCTGTCTACCTGCACCCGGGGATCCCAAATTTTCGGGAACCTCGCGAGGTTGGAGTCCCCTATAATCATTATCTGGCGTCGTGGTATAAGGGCCCAACTCCGATCACCCTCCCCTCGGTGCGGGTGACATGTGTGTAAGGGGAGGCATGGTGCTGGTTTCCAATATCTGGCCTTTACGGGTCGGGGGTTTTGATCCTCCTTGTTCCCTTCTTCCTCCTCCTCCTCATTCTCATTCTCCTCCTCCTCCTCCTCCTCTTCTATATCTCGTTTCGACCTGGATTTTGCCGGGCCCATTGTCTGAGTATCCCTATCGTCCCGTGCTTCCGGTCGTGGTGTTTTGTGTGTATTATGTCCAGTTGTTATTTCTGGTGAAAGTGGAATATAAGATGCTCCCCCTAGGGCCCCATCCTGATCCTGCACCCCCTCCCCCTTTTCTTCCATCGTGGGCCTTGTGGGAGAGGTCCCTAAACCCATTGCCCCAGATTCCTTCACCCTTCCTCCCGGTTGATCAGTGTCCGGTGGGTTCTCTGTTGCCCCATAATCCGTCCTTTGCCAGCTTGTGGTAGAGGGTGTTTCCCCACGGACCGCCCCCTCTTGTGCCGTTAGTGGTTTCCCCTGTACTCCCCTAGTGTCCTTCCTTCTTTCCCCGATCCCCCCCTCGATAGGGAATGAAGGCCACATAATTTTCTCCAGATCAACTCGTGCAGCCTCCAATGCCTCTTCCTTTATATGGGGCGTGTGTTGGCGTGCCCTCCGTGCGGCCACCAAAAACGCCCTATCCCAATCCACCACGAGTAGTGGTCTCATCATCTCTATGGCCCCCGCCTGTACCCGGAGGTAGTGGTCCTTCAAGGTCTCGATCGTGGCCCTTGTCCAGTTCTTTGCATTATAATGTGCGCCAAGGTTCGTCTCCTCTAATGGACAAAAAGGTTGGACCACTCGGATCAAATACGCTTCTACCTCTGCCAGAAAGGACGGTACTGGATCCTCCGGTTCCTGCGGAAGCACCATCCTTTTATGGTGGGCCAGCATTAGGCGTGTCAGTGCCTGCACCAGTAAGGTAAAATCTTCCCTTGCGTCCATCTTATCCTGAGTGCCCATTTCGACAACGTGGAACAGGGATGTGTCGAGGTAAGCCGACGAATGAAGCCAGGGAAAAGAGAGGAAAAAAAATCAGTTTTACGTTCCCCCCTATTTCCTCCCTCCCAAGTAAGTAACCGAATCCGGAACGAATTCTCTATCTAACGTTAAAAAAGAATTCCCCTTCAACCCAGAGAGCCAGGGCAAAAAAGTCCCCATGACCCCCCAGAAAAGGACAGAAAAAATGGAGAAGAAAAAAAAAAACTAAAGGGAAGAAAAAAGAAGAAAAAAAAGTAAAAAAAAAAGAAAAAAAAGAAAAAAAGAAAATGGTCCCTTGGCAGTTCTTTGGGTTAAATGAACGGAGCTGGTCCGAGGCTCTGGCCCAGGTTAGGTGAATGACGTATACACTCAAGGACTCTCACTACCCCGACCATCGTCAGGATAGATCTCACGAGAGTCCCAGGCATGGCACTGGCCGACGCATGTTAGTCCCCAGTTCAATTCCCACCTGCCCACAGGTCCCATATCAGAAGGAGACAGCAAGAAGAGCCGACAAGGTGCGCCAGAGCAATGGCAAGTCCATGCCCCACATGTACCCATGCCAAGGTGGGTTTAGGGTCCGGGGACAAGGGCTAGGGGCCAGGGTTCGGGTCAGGGGTTGGGTCCTAGGGCCAAGGGCTAGAGTTCTAGGATTAGGGTTCAGGAATTGGGACTAGGGATTGGGTTTTAGGGCCAGGGGTTGGGGTTGGGTTTCGGGTTGGGTTTAGGGTTAGGGGTTGGGGTTAGGGGTTAGGGTTAGGTTTTTGAGGTTAGGGTTAGGGTTAGGGGGTTAGGGCCAGGGCTCAGGGTTAGGGTTTAGGGTTAGGGTTAAGGGTTGGGTTTAGGGGTTGGGGTTAGGGGTTGGGTTTAGGGTTAGAGGGTTAGGGGTTAGGGTTAGGGTTAGAGGGTTAGGTTAGGGTTAGGGTTAGGTTAGGGTTAGTTAGGGTTAGGGTTAGGGTTAGGTTAGGTTAGGGTTAGGGTTAGGGTTAGGGTTAGGTTAGGGTTAGGGTTAGGGTTAGGGTTAGGGTTAGGGTTAGAGTTAGAGTTAGGTTAGGGTTAGGGTTAGGGTTAGAAGGGTCGGGTTAGGGTTAGGTTAGGGTTAGGGTCAGGGCCAGGGTCAGGGTTAGGGTTAGGGTTAGGGTTAGGGTTAGGGCTAGGGTTAGGGTTAGGGTTAGAGGGTTAGGGTTAGGGTTAGGGTTAGGTTAGGGTTAGTTAGGGTTAGGGTTAGGTTAGGGTTAGGGTTAGGTTAGGTTAGGGGGGTTAGGGTTAGGGTTAGGTTAGGTTAGGTTAGGGTTAGGGTTAGGGTTAGGGTTAGAGGGTCGGGTTTAGGGTTAGGTTAGGGTTAGGGTCAGGGCCAGGGTCAGGGTTAGGGTTAGGGTTAGGGCTAGGGTCAGGGGGTTAGGGTTAGGGCCAGGGCTCAGGGTTAGGGTTTAGGGTTAGGGGTTGGGTTTAGTGGTTCGGGGTTGGGTTTAGGGTTAGGGGTTGGGGTTAGGGGTTGGGTTTTAGGGTTAGAGGGTTAGGGTTAGGGGTTGGGGTTAGGGGTTGGGGTTAGGGTTAGGGGTTGGGTTTTAGGGGTTTGGGTCAGGGGTTGCGTTTAGGGTTAGGGGTTAGGATTAGGGGTTGGGTTTTGGGGTTGGGTTAAGGGTTGGGTTTAGGGGTTGGGGTTAGGGGTTGGGGTTAGGGTTTAGGGGTTGGGTTTCGGGTTAGCGGAAGGGTTAGGGGTTGGGTTTAGGGTTATGAAGGTTAGAAAGTAATCCATGAGTGTGTTTACGAAAATCCTTTATTCCAAGAGAGCTGGGCAGATCAGGGTGTCCCCTCCATTCCCAGATGTTACTGCAGCAGTTCCCTTCATGTGGTACGCACCAGTGAAGTCCAACCGCTACTGCAGGGAAGTCAGTCTGGAGTGAGACATTGCAACGTCCAGGCTCTCTTGTGAGACACATCATCAGTTGTGCGCCTTGAGGTCTCAGAGTGTTTCGACCGCTTATCACAAGACACTCTCACCCAAGGATGGTCCCGCCGGAGGTGCGCCGTCTCCGGGGTGTGTCTCATTCTGAGCTACACTACACTGTCCACTTGGTTTTTAGAGTCTAGGTTTTTTCCGCGTGTGAATCTAGGTCCCGGTGCGTCCACGGCTCAATCCCTACGGCAGACTGAGGGACGGGTCTATGGTGGAGAGTGGCAATTTGAAGGACGCCCAATTTCCATTTTTAGTGGCCGGTTTTAGACTAAGACGTGTGTGGTGCAGGATGGAGTGGTGCATGTGTGGGGCTAAACCCCATAGAAGACTGGGCCACGTTTAAGGTTCTGACGCCCTGAACCACCACACCCGCAGTGCTGCCCTAGAGTCGGGACACGGGGGGCCGCATACTTACTCCCTGCTTAGCATTAGGCTACTTCGTTAACACCGCTAGGTATCCGTAGCCCAGCCGGACAGGGTTGTGATCGGTTGTTCTCTCTCTTTTTTTTGCCGCCAAAGAAAAACCCCCCAAAACGGAGCGAGCTAGGAAAGAAAGGGAGAGTGTCGCTTACACGTACCTGCACTCGCTAATGGAACCGTTTGTTCTTTCCAATGCCCGGTCGTCCTTTTCTCCTGTGTCTTCAACTTGATTTCTTGTCTCCGTTCTTTACTGCTCTTCTTTTTCCTCGGTCTCTTGTCTGATGTTTCTTTACAGGTCCCTACTTTGTCCCCTCTACCTTCCTGTAACTGCTATCCCTCTGTAGGATGGTGTACATTCGGAACAGGTGGTTCTAATTTTTTGCCCTCAAAACACCTGTTTACCACCCCTTCACAGGTGTGAAACGAAGGGGGTGTGGTAAATGTGTGGGCAATGAATTATGGGAAAGTTTCCCTACCCTTGTTCCCTTTCCTTAATTCTATTACTTTTATTCCCATACCCTTACAGGCATTCCTCTTGCGTTTATTTGTAGAAGATCGTTTGATGAGATCCTTGTGGTTCTACCCCTCCTCCTTGTGGGATTTCTTGTCTGATGTTTTTACAGGCCCTCTTTTTTTGTGTGCCCCCTCGACCTTACTGTGACTGCTATCCCTCCGCGGGACGTGTACCTTTGAAACCGATGGTTCCAATTTATTACCCTCAAACACCTATTTACCCACCCTTCATAGTTGTGAAAAGAAGGTGGTGTGGTAAATGTGTGGGCAATGGATTGTGGGAAAGTTTCCTTAACCTTGTTACTTTCCTTTAATTTTGTTGTTTTTATTCCCATATCTGTACCAGCACTCCATAGTTTGTTGTGTAACTCTTGCGTTCATTTGTAGAACATTGTTGGTGAGATCCCTATGGTTATACCTCTTATCCCCGCGCCATTTCTTACCTGATGTTTTTACAGGTCCCTAATTTATCCCATAGGCCTGACTCGGACTGCTATCCATCTGTGGGACGGTATACGTTTGAAACGGGTAGTTTTAATCTATTGCCCTCAAACCCCGTTTACCCAACCCTTCACAAGTGTGAAGAGCAGGGGGGTGTGGTAAATGCGTAGGCAAAGGATTGTGGGAAATTTTCCCAACCTTGTTACTTTTCTTTAATTTTGTTGCTTTTATTCACCTACCTGTACCAGCACTCCATAGTTTATCGTGTAACTCTTGCGTTTATTTGTAGAACATAATTGATGAGATCCCTATGGTTATACATCTTATCCCCGTGCCCTTCCTTCTCTGATGTTCTTACAGGTCCCTGATCTATCCCCACCACTTTGCTCCGACTGCTGTCCAACCGTGTGACGGTGCACGTTTGGAACAGTTAGTTCTAATCTATTGCCCTCAAACACCTGTTTACCTACCCCTCCCCGATGTGAAAAGAAGGGGGTGTGGTAAATGTGTGGGCAAAGGATTGTGGGAAAGTTTCCTTAACCTTGTTACTTTTTTACTTCTTTCGTTGCTTCTATTCCCATACCTGTACCAGCTTATCCGTTTTCGTCCGTTATGTTTAATGAAAGAATTATTTGACAACATAGTGCTCGTAATATTTCAATCCCCAGAGGAGTGGCAGGGATCAGTTTCCATCATTTCCTCCCCTCAATACCAGAGTTACTGGTATCGAATTTTCCTCTTGTAATTGATACTTTATTTTGTTACAAACCAAGACAGTCCATCACCCTCTGTGTACTTTACAATATTTACAATATTTACAATTCCGTACTCCCCAGGTGCTCATAGAATTATGAATGTACATATTAACCATGTCCCAATAATTTCAACCCAAAATTCCAAACAAATACCAACAAACCCCCGAACCCCCACCCCTGTACTTTCTCTCTCTCCCGACTTCCGGATCCCAGTCCGTTTCCAGGATCCCAGGAAATCCCCGCTCCCCTCCCAGGGTCCAAGGAAACCAACGTTCCCTTTGTTTTTCCTTCTCCTTGTCCTGAGTTTGTCTATTCCAATGACACCCCTGGGCGTCGTTCGTTGAGCCCTAATGGGTAATAACTATGGAGCTTGTCCATCCAATACCTCTCCCTTCTCCTTCTCTGAGCTGTCGTCCAGTTCGGATCGTGTTCCAGTGGATAGCCGGTGAAATGGCTAATCCCGTGGTCTTGAAAATGAGTGATTAAATGTGATTTTTGTTCTAGGTTCTTCCTTATTGTATATCTGTGTTGGTTGAGTCTAGTGTTTAAACCGTTACCCGTCCCCTACATAGAATTTCCTACATTTAGTACATTTAATGATGTAAACACAGTTAGCCTGTGTTTGCGGGATATGGTTCGGTACCCTAAACCCATGTTTCGTCACCGGGTCCTTTATCGATGTATATTTTCGGATCCCCGAGATCCCCCTCCTGGTCCTTTCCGGCAATTTTGCCCGTATCAACAGTTGTTTTAAAGTCGGGTTGCCCCTGTAGGCTGGGATCACCCTAAATGTTTTATCCAATGCTGTACCTTTCAGGATTCTCCCAAAATTCCTCCGTAATACCTGGATTACCTGTTTCCCGAAAGTGGAATAAGTAACCACCACCGGGACTCCGTGTTTCCCCTGTGTTTTCTCCCGTGTTGGAGCTTGATCCAAGGACTTATTAATTCCCCGGAGGAAACCCCTTGAGTACCCCTCTTTCTCAGGGCTGTAAACAGTACCTTTCTCGCATCCTCATAGTCCTGCTTCTGTGTACAGATGCGGGAGTACCGTAACAGCTGTGATTTCACAATCCCCCTGAATACATGTTTCGGGTGAAAACTTTTTTTATGAAGGAGTGAATGGGAGTCCGTCGGTTTGAAGTACATCTTTGTGTCCAATCTACCCGTCTCCCAAAATTCGGACCCTTGAAGGTCGTTGTATCCAGGAAGTTTATTTCCGTGTCATGTGTGGTCACCTCTACTTTAATTGACTCGTGGTGTTCATTCATAACCCTTACCCAGTTGTCAAAGTCCTCCCTCGACCCTGTCCAGACCCCCCAGATGTCATCCAAATACCTCAGGTATATTAGGGGCAGTTGCTTGCACTTTTTAAAACCTTCCTCCTCCCATTCCGCCATGTATATGTTTGCATATGCTGGTGCGAATCGTTTCCCCATCGCCGTTCCCTTGACCTGTAAATAAAATTTATTCTGAAAAACAAAATCATTCCTCCTGAGACTAATTTCCAAAAGCCTCAAAAGGACGTCATCCGGTCGGTTTGGGTCCGGGTGACGTGCTAGTACTTTCCGGATGGCCCCCATCCCCCGTGGGATTTCAATATTTGTATATAAACTGCACACATCCATCGTAAAGAGAAAACAAGGTTCCTTCACTGTCAATGCTCCAATTTTAGACAAGAAGTGCTGAGTGTTTTTTATGTAGCTGGGGTGTTGTATTGACAGGGGGGTCAAATAGTGCTCCAAGTACTCCGCTACCCCATAGCTCTCACTCCCACAATCCGACACTATAGGTCGGCCAGGTGGAATACGATCAGGGATCGTCCATTTTCCCCTTGGTTTATGTATTTTCGGGAGAAGGTAAAAATATCTGGGTTAGGGTTAGGTGAATGACGTATACACTCAAGGACTCTCACTACCCCGACCATCGTCAGGATAGATCTCACGAGAGTCCCAGGCATGGCACTGGCCGACGCATGTTAGTCCCCAGTTCAATTCCCACCTGCCCACAGGTCCCATATCAGAAGGAGACAGCAAGAAGAGCCGACAAGGTGCGCCAGAGCAATGGCAAGTCCATGCCCCACATGTACCCATGCCAAGGTGGGTTTAGGGTCCGGGGACAAGGGCTAGGGGCCAGGGTTCGGGTCAGGGGTTGGGTCCTAGGGCCAAGGGCTAGAGTTCTAGGATTAGGGTTCAGGAATTGGGACTAGGGGGTTTTAGGGCCAGGGTTGGGGTTGGGTTTCGGGTTGGGTTTAGGGTTAGGGGTTGGGGTTAGGGGTTAGGGTTAGGTTTTTGAGGTTAGGGTTAGGGTTAGGGGGTTAGGGCCAGGGCTCAGGGTTAGGGTTTAGGGTTAGGGTTAAGGGTTGGGTTTAGGGGTTGGGGTTAGGGTTGGGTTTTAGGGTTAGAGGGTTAGGGGTTAGGGTTAGGGTTAGAGGGTTAGGTTAGGGTTAGGGTTAGGTTAGGGTTAGGGTTAGGGTTAGGTTAGGGTTAGGGTTTAGGGTTAGGGTTAGGGTTAGAGTTAGAGTTAGAGTTAGAGTTAGGGTTAGGGTTAGGGTTAGAAGGGTCGGGTTTAGGGTTAGGTTAGGGTTAGGGTCAGGGCCAGGGTCAGGGTTAGGGTTAGGGTTAGGGTTAGGGCTAGGGTTAGGGTTAGGGTTAGGGGTTAGGGTTAGGGTTAGGGTTAGGTTAGGGTTAGTTAGGGTTAGGGTTAGGTTAGGGTTAGGGGTTAGGGTTAGGGTTAGAGTTAGAGTTAGAGTTAGGGTTGGGTTAGGGTTAGGGTTAGAAGGGTCGGGTTTAGGGTTAGGTTAGGGTTAGGGTCAGGGCCAGGGTCAGGGTTAGGGTTAGGGTTAGGGCTAGGGTCAGGGGGTTAGGGTTAGGGCCAGGGCTCAGGGTTAGGGTTTAGGGTTAGGGGTTGGGTTTAGTGGTTCGGGGTTGGGTTTAGGGTTAGGGGTTGGGGTTAGGGGTTGGGTTTTAGGGTTAGAGGGTTAGGGTTAGGGGTTGGGGTTAGGGGTTGGGGTTAGGGTTAGGGGTTGGGTTTTAGGGGTTTGGGTCGGGGTTGGGTTTAGGGTTAGGGGTTAGGATTAGGGGTTGGGTTTTGGGGTTGGGTTAAGGGTTGGGTTTAGGGGTTGGGGTTAGGGGTTGGGGTTAGGGTTTAGGGGTTGGGTTTCGGGTTAGCGGAAGGGTTAGGGGTTGGGTTTAGGGTTATGAAGGTTAGAAAGTAATCCATGAGTGTGTTTACGAAAATCCTTTATTCCAAGAGAGCTGGGCAGATCAGGGTGTCCCCTCCATTCCCAGATGTTACTGCAGCAGTTCCCTTCATGTGGTACGCACCAGTGAAGTCCAACCGCTACTGCAGGGAAGTCAGTCTGGAGTGAGACATTGCAACGTCCAGGCTCTCTCGTGAGACACATCATCAGTGTGCGCCTTGAGGTCTCAGAGTGTTTCGACCGCTTATCACAAGACACTCTCACCCAAGGATGGTCCCGCCGGAGGTGCGCCGTCTCCGGGGTGTGTCTCATTCTGAGCTACACTACACTGTCCACTTGGTTTTTAGAGTCTAGGTTTTTTCCGCGTGTGAATCTAGGTCCCGGTGCGTCCACGGCTCAATCCCTACGGCAGACTGAGGGACGGGTCTATGGTGGAGAGTGGCAATTTGAAGGACGCCCAATTTCCATTTTAGTGGCCGGTTTTAGACTAAGACGTGTGTGGTGCAGGATGGAGTGGTGCATGTGTGGGGCTAAACCCCATAGAAGACTGGGCCACGTTTAAGGTTCTGACGCCCTGAACCACCACACCCGCAGTGCTGCCCTAGAGTCGGGACACGGGGGCCGCATACTTACTCCCTGCTTAGCATTAGGCTACTTCGTTAACACCGCTAGGTATCCGTAGCCCAGCCGGACAGGGTTGTGATCGGTTGTTCTCTCTCTTTTGCCGCCAAAGAAAAACCCCCGAAGCGGAGCGAGCTAGGAAAGAAAGGGAGAGTGTCGCTTACACGTACCTGCACTCGCTAATGGAACCGTTTGTTCTTTCCAATGCCCGGTCGTCCTTTTCTCCTGTGTCTTCAACTTGATTTCTTGTCTCCGTTCTTTACTGCTCTTCTTTTTCCTCGGTCTCTTGTCTGATGTTTCTTTACAGGTCCCTACTTTGTCCCCTCTACCTTCCTGTGACTGCTATCCCTCTGTAGGATGGTGTACATTCGGAACAGGTGGTTCCAATTTTTTGCCCTCAAAACACCTGTTTACCCCCCCTTCACAGGTGTGAAACGAAGGGGGTGTGTAAATGTGTGGGCAATGAATTATGGGAAAGTTTCCCTACCCTTGTTCCCTTTCCTTAATTCTATTACTTTTATTCCCATACCCTTACAGGCATTCCTCTTGCGTTTATTTGTAGAAGATCGTTTGATGAGATCCTTGTGGTTCTACCCCTCCTCCTTGTGGGATTTCTTGTCTGATGTTTTTACAGGCCCCTCTTTTTTTGTGTGCCCCCTCGACCTTACTGTGACTGCTATCCCTCCGCGGGACGTGTACCTTTGAAACCGATGGTTCCAATTTATTACCCTCAAACACCTATTTACCCACCCTTCATAGTTGTGAAAAGAAGTGGTGTGGTAAATGTGTGGGCAATGGATTGTGGGAAAGTTTCCTTAACCTTGTTACTTTCCTTTAATTTTGTTGTTTTATTCCCATATCTGTACCAGCACTCCATAGTTTGTTGTGTAACTCTTGCGTTCATTTGTAGAACATTGTTGGTGAGATCCCTATGGTTATACCTCTTATCCCCGCGCCATTTCTTACCTGATGTTTTTACAGGTCCCTAATTTATCCCATAGGCCTGACTCGGACTGCTATCCATCTGTGGGACGGTATACGTTTGAAACGGGTAGTTTTAATCTATTGCCCTCAAACCCCGTTTACCCAACCCTTCACAAGTGTGAAGAGCAGGGGGGTGTGGTAAATGCGTAGGCAAAGGATTGTGGGAAATTTCCCAACCTTGTTACTTTTCTTTAATTTTGTTGCTTTTATTCACCTACCTGTACCAGCACTCCATAGTTTATCGTGTAACTCTTGCGTTTATTTGTAGAACATAATTGATGAGATCCCTATGGTTATACATCTTATCCCCGTGCCCTTCCTTCTCTGATGTTCTTACAGGTCCCTGATCTATCCCCACCACTTTGCTCCGACTGCTGTCCAACCGTGTGACGGTGCACGTTTGGAACAGTTAGTTCTAATCTATTGCCCTCAAACACCTGTTTACCTACCCCTCCCCGATGTGAAAAGAAGGGGGTGTGGTAAATGTGTGGGCAAAGGATTGTGGGAAAGTTTCCTTAACCTTGTTACTTTTTTACTTCTTTCGTTGCTTCTATTCCCATACCTGTACCAGCTTATCCGTTTTCGTCCGTTATGTTTAATGAAAGAATTATTTGACAACATAGTGCTCGTAATATTTCAATCCCCAGAGGAGTGGCAGGGATCAGTTTCCATCATTTCCTCCCCTCAATACCAGAGTTACTGGTATCGAATTTTCCTCTTGTAATTGATACTTTATTTTGTTACAAACCAAGACAGTCCATCACCCTCTGTGTACTTTACAATATTTACAATATTTACAATTCCGTACTCCCCAGGTGCTCATAGAATTATGAATGTACATATTAACCATGTCCCAATAATTTCAACCCAAAATTCCAAACAAATACCAACAAACCCCCGAACCCCCACCCCTGTACTTTCTCTCTCTCCCGACTTCCGGATCCCAGTCCGTTTCCAGGATCCCAGGAAATCCCCGCTCCCCTCCCAGGGTCCAAGGAAACCAACGTTCCCTTTGTTTTTCCTTCTCCTTGTCCTGAGTTTGTCTATTCCAATGACACCCCTGGGCGTCGTTCGTTGAGCCCTAATGGGTAATAACTATGGAGCTTGTCCATCCAATACCTCTCCCTTCTCCTTCTCTGAGCTGTCGTCCAGTTCGGATCGTGTTCCAGTGGATAGCCGGTGAAATGGCTAATCCCGTGGTCTTGAAAATGAGTGATTAAATGTGATTTTTGTTCTAGGTTCTTCCTTATTGTATATCTGTGTTGGTTGAGTCTAGTGTTTAAACCGTTACCCGTCTCCCCTACATAGAATTTCCTACATTTAGTACATTTAATGATGTAAACACAGTTAGCCTGTTTTGCGGGATATGGTTCGGTACCCTAAACCCATGTTTCGTCACCGGGTCCTTTATCGATGTATATTTTCGGATCCCCGAGATCCCCCTCCTGGTCCTTTCCGGCAATTTTGCCCGTATCAACAGTTGTTTTAAAGTCGGGTTGCCCTGTAGGCTGGGATCACCCTAAATGTTTTATCCAATGCTGTACCTTTCAGGATTCTCCCAAAATTCCTCCGTAATACCTGGATTACCTGTTTCCCGAAAGTGGAATAAGTAACCACCACCGGGACTCCGTGTTTCCCCTGTGTTTTCTCCCGTGTTGGAGCTTGATCCCAGGACTTATTAATTCCCCGGAGGAAACCCCTTGAGTACCCCCTCTTTCTCAGGGCTGTAAACAGTACCTTTCTCGCATCCTCATAGTCCTGCTTCTGTGTACAGATGCGGGAGTACCGTAACAGCTGTGATTTCACAATCCCCCTGAATACATGTTTCGGGTGAAAACTTTTTTTATGAAGGAGTGAATGGGAGTCCGTCGGTTTGAAGTACATCTTTGTGTCCAATCTACCCGTCTCCCAAAAATTCGGACCCTTGAAGGTCGTTGTATCCAGGAAGTTTATTTCCGTGTCATGTGTGGTCACCTCTACTTTAATTGACTCGTGGTGTTCATTCATAACCCTTACCCAGTTGTCAAAGTCCTCCCTCGACCCTGTCCAGACCCCCCAGATGTCATCCAAATAGGGTTAGGGTTAGGGTTAGGGTTAGGGTTAGGGTTAGAGGGTTAGGGGGTTAGGGTTAGGGTTAGGTTAGGGTTAGGGTTAGGGTTAGGGTTAGGTTA
>NW_021821629.1:0-7500 GCF_901000725.2 Takifugu rubripes | reverse complement strand
AGGGGTTGGGGTTAGGGTTTAGGGGTTGGGTTTCGGGTTAGCGGAAGGGTTAGGGGTTGGGTTTAGGGTTATGAAGGTTAGAAAGTAATCCATGAGTGTGTTTACGAAAATCCTTTATTCCAAGAGAGCTGGGCAGATCAGGGTGTCCCCTCCATTCCCAGATGTTACTGCAGCAGTTCCCTTCATGTGGTACGCACCAGTGAAGTCCAACCGCTACTGCAGGGAAGTCAGTCTGGAGTGAGACATTGCAACGTCCAGGCTCTCTCGTGAGACACATCATCAGTTGTGCGCCTTGAGGTCTCAGAGTGTTTCGACCGCTTATCACAAGACACTCTCACCCAAGGATGGTCCCGCCGGAGGTGCGCCGTCTCCGGGGTGTGTCTCATTCTGATACACTACACTGTCCACTTGGTTTTTAGAGTCTAGGTTTTTTCCGCGTGTGAATCTAGGTCCCGGTGCGTCCACGGCTCAATCCCTACGGCAGACTGAGGGACGGGTCTATGGTGGAGAGTGGCAATTTGAAGGACGCCCAATTTCCATTTTTAGTGGCCGGTTTTAGACTAAGACGTGTGTGGTGCAGGATGGAGTGGTGCATGTGTGGGGCTAAACCCCATAGAAGACTGGGCCACGTTTAAGGTTCTGACGCCCTGAACCACCACACCCGCAGTGCTGCCTAGAGTCGGGACACGGGGGGCCGCATACTCCCTGCTTAGCATTAGGCTACTTCGTTAACACCGCTAGGTATCCGTAGCCCAGCCGGACAGGGTTGTGATCGGTTGTTCTCTCTTTTTTTGCCGCCAAAAAAAACCCCCCAAAACGGAGCGAGCTAGGAAAGAAAGGGAGAGTGTCGCTTACACGTACCTGCACTCGCTAATGGAACCGTTTGTTCTTTCCAATGCCCGGTCGCTTTTCTCCTGTGTCTTCAACTTGATTTCTTGTCTCCGTTCTTTACTGCTCTTCTTTTTCCTCGGTCTCTTGTCTGATGTTTCTTTACAGGTCCCTACTTTGTCCCCTCTACCTTCCTGTGACTGCTATCCCTCTGTAGGATGGTGTACATTCGGAACAGGTGGTTCTAATTTTTTGCCCTCAAAACACCTGTTTACCCCCCTTCACAGGTGTGAAACGAAGGGGGTGTGGTAAATGTGTGGGCAATGAATTATGGGAAAGTTTCCCTACCCTTGTTCCCTTTCCTTAATTCTATTACTTTTATTCCCATACCCTTACAGGCATTCCTCTTGCGTTTATTTGTAGAAGATCGTTTGATGAGATCCTTGTGGTTCTACCCCTCCTCCTTGTGGGATTTCTTGTCTGATGTTTTTACAGGCCCCTCTTTTTTTGTGTGCCCCCTCGACCTTACTGTGACTGCTATCCCTCCGCGGGACGTGTACCTTTGAAACAGATGGTTCCAATTTATTACCCTCAAACACCTATTTACCCACCCTTCACAGTTGTGAAAAGAAGGGGGTGTGGTAAATGTGTGGGCAATGGATTGTGGGAAAGTTTCCTTAACCTTGTTACTTTTCTTTAATTTTGTTGTTTTTATTCCCATATCTGTACCAGCACTCCATAGTTTGTTGTGTAACTCTTGCGTTCATTTGTAGAACATTGTTGGTGAGATCCCTATGGTTATACCTCTTATCCCCGCGCCATTTCTTACCTGATGTTTTTACAGGTCCCTAATTTATCCCATAGGCCTGACTCGGACTGCTATCCATCTGTGGGACGGTATACGTTTGAAACGGGTAGTTTTAATCTATTGCCCTCAAACCCCCGTTTACCCAACCCTTCACAAGTGTGAAGAGCAGGGGGGTGTGGTAAATGCGTAGGCAAAGGATTGTGGGAAATTTTCCCAACCTTGTTACTTTTCTTTAATTTTGTTGCTTTTATTCACCTACCTGTACCAGCACTCCATAGTTTATCGTGTAACTCTTGCGTTTATTTGTAGAACATAATTGATGAGATCCCTATGGTTATACATCTTATCCCCGTGCCCTTCCTTCTCTGATGTTCTTACAGGTCCCTGATCTATCCCCACCACCTTTGCTCCGACTGCTGTCCAACCGTGTGACGGTGCACGTTTGGAACAGTTAGTTCTAATCTATTGCCCTCAAACACCTGTTTACCTACCCCTCCCCGATGTGAAAAGAAGGGGGTGTGGTAAATGTGTGGGCAAAGGATTGTGGGAAAGTTTCCTTAACCTTGTTACTTTTTTTACTTCTTTCGTTGCTTCTATTCCCATACCTGTACCAGCTTATCCGTTTTCGTCCGTTATGTTTAATGAAAGAATTATTTGACAACATAGTGCTCGTAATATTTCAATCCCCAGAGGAGTGGCAGGGATCAGTTTCCATCATTTCCTCCCCTCAATACCAGAGTTACTGGTATCGAATTTTCCTCTTGTAATTGATACTTTATTTTGTTACAAACCAAGACAGTCCATCACCCTCTGTGTACTTTACAATATTTACAATATTTACAATTCCGTACTCCCCAGGTGCTCATAGAATTATGAATGTACATATTAACCATGTCCCAATAATTTCAACCCAAAATTCCAAACAAATACCAACAAACCCCCCGAACCCCCACCCCTGTACTTTCTCTCTCTCCCGACTTCCGGATCCCAGTCCGTTTCCAGGATCCCAGGAAATCCCCGCTCCCCTCCCAGGGTCCAAGGAAACCAACGTTCCCTTTGTTTTTCCTTCTCCTTGTCCTGAGTTTGTCTATTCCAATGACACCCCTGGGCGTCGTTCGTTGAGCCCTAATGGGTAATAACTATGGAGCTTGTCCATCCAATACCTCTCCCTTCTCCTTCTCTGAGCTGTCGTCCAGTTCGGATCGTGTTCCAGTGGATAGCCGGTGAAATGGCTAATCCCGTGGTCTTGAAAATGAGTGATTAAATGTGATTTTTGTTCTAGGTTCTTCCTTATTGTATATCTGTGTTGGTTGAGTCTAGTGTTTAAACCGTTACCCGTCTCCCCTACATAGAATTTCCTACATTTAGTACATTTAATGATGTAAACACAGTTAGCCTGTGTTTGCGGGATATGGTTCGGTACCCTAAACCCATGTTTCGTCACCGGGTCCTTTATCGATGTATATTTTCGGATCCCCGAGATCCCCCTCCTGGTCCTTTCCGGCAATTTTGCCCGTATCAACAGTTGTTTTAAAGTCGGGTTGCCCCTGTAGGCTGGGATCACCCTAAATGTTTTATCCAATGCTGTACCTTTCAGGATTCTCCCAAAATTCCTCCGTAATACCTGGATTACCTGTTTCCCGAAAGTGGAATAAGTAACCACCACCGGGACTCCGTGTTTCCCCTGTGTTTTCTCCCGTGTTGGAGCTTGATCCCAGGACTTATTAATTCCCCGGAGGAAACCCCTTGAGTACCCCCTCTTTCTCAGGGCTGTAAACAGTACCTTTCTCGCATCCTCATAGTCCTGCTTCTGTGTACAGATGCGGGAGTACCGTAACAGCTGTGATTTCACAATCCCCCTGAATACATGTTTCGGGTGAAAACTTTTTTTATGAAGGAGTGAATGGGAGTCCGTCGGTTTGAAGTACATCTTTGTGTCCAATCTACCCGTCTCCCAAAAATTCGGACCCTTGAAGGTCGTTGTATCCAGGAAGTTTATTTCCGTGTCATGTGTGGTCACCTCTACTTTAATTGACTCGTGGTGTTCATTCATAACCCTTACCCAGTTGTCAAAGTCCTCCCTCGACCCTGTCCAGACCCCCCAGATGTCATCCAAATACCTCAGGTATATTAGGGGCAGTTGCTTGCACTTTTTAAAACCTTCCTCCTCCCATTCCGCCATGTATATGTTTGCATATGCTGGTGCGAATCGTTTCCCCATCGCCGTTCCCTTGACCTGTAAATAAAATTTATTCTGAAAAACAAAATCATTCCTCCTGAGACTAATTTCCAAAAGCCTCAAAAGGACGTCATCCGGTCGGTTTGGGTCCGGGTGACGTGCTAGTACTTTCCGGATGGCCCCCATCCCCCGTGGGATTTCAATATTTGTATATAAACTGCACACATCCATCGTAAAGAGAAAACAAGGTTCCTTCACTGTCAATGCTCCAATTTTAGACAAGAAGTGCTGAGTGTTTTTTATGTAGCTGGGGTGTTGTATTGACAGGGGGGTCAAATAGTGCTCCAAGTACTCCGCTACCCCATAACTCTCACTCCCACAATCCGACACTATAGGTCGGCCAGGTGGAATACGATCAGGGATCGTCCATTTTCCCCTTGGTTTATGTATTTTCGGGAGAAGGTAAAAATATCTGGGCCGCGGTGGTCTCGGTCCCAGTAAGTACTTTTGCTGTTCCTTTGTTATAATCTTTGATTCATACAGTACCTGAAGTTCTGCCGCAATTATTTCCGCCGTTTCCCGGTATATTGGTTTTTTTAGCTGAATGTAATATTGCCTGTCTTGAAGCTGGCGTAATGCCTCCCTAACATAATCCGGTCTATCCATTATCACTATACCACTCCCCTTATCTGCAGGCTTAATAATTATTTCATAATTCTTCCTCAGTTCCTTGAGGGCCTGCACCTCTTCCGGCGGTAAATTCGGAGTCTCGGGCCTATATTTCAAGTTATTGAGCACTCTCCCATCCTCACTTATTAATTCCAGTAGCGGTGATGGAAGCTGGGAAATGTCTGGTTCCCACGTGGAGATTCCCGTGAAAGTTTTACCCCCCTGTGGGGGTTGCGGGCCAAAATAGGCGCTCAACTTGAGTCGCCTATGATACCTGTACAGATCCATTGCAAATATCTGTCGTGTGGCCCTCGAGGCTGTTGTGGTTGGGACAAATGAGAGTCCCCTGTTCAATAATGATAATTGCTGTTGGGTCAGTTGAAAATGTGTTGACAGATTTATAACCTCCTTGTTTGTGGTGGAAGCTCCTCCACCCCTCCGGCTCTCCTTTATCCTAAAAAAACCCTCCAATGTTTCCACATATTGTCCGCCGTCTCCATTGTCCAGTGTATCCCGTCTGTCAAGGTATTAAATTTTATTTTATCCAACCGTGGAATGAAAGCATTGTAGGTTCTGATAAGTTCATTAATGAGCTTCAAATTTTGCTGTGTTGGTGTGGGTAAAGTACTGCTGAAATTAATCAGCGGTATGCGGACTGACGCATTTGGGAATGTAGCCCAGCCTACATTATAAAGAGCCCCTAATGCCTCCCGCAAATGTGATGGATTTGAAGTATGTGCGTCATTTATCCCAAACGACAGGATGACCTTGGTCACCTGCGGGGATGGTGGTGTCCCGTTCTTAAGCAGCTGCACCGCATGCGAAAATTTTGCCCCCGGAAAGCTGTCTACCTGCACCCGGGGATCCCAAATTTTCGGGAACCTCGCGAGGTTGGAGTCCCCTATAATCATTATCTGGCGTCGTGGTATAAGGGCCCAACTCCGATCCCCCTCCCCTCGGTGCGGGTGACATGTGTGTAAGGGGAGGCATGGTGCTGGTTTCCAATATCTGGCCTTTACGGGTCGGGGGTTTTGATCCTCCTTGTTCCCTTCTCCTCTCCTCCTCATTCTCATTCTCCTCCTCCTCCTCCTCCTCCTTTCTATATCTCGTTTCGACCTGGATTTTGCCGGGCCCATTGTCTGAGTATCCCTGTCGTCCCGTGCTTCCGGTCGTGGTGTTTTGTGTGTATTATGTTCAGTTGTTATTTCTGGTGAAAGTGGAATATAAGATGCTCCCCCTAGGGCCCCATCCTGATCCTGCACCCCCTCCCCCTTTTCTTCCATCGTGGGCCTTGTGGGAGAGGTCCCTAAACCCATTGCCCCAGATTCCTTCACCCTTCCTCCCGGTTGATCAGTGTCCGGTGGGTTCTCTGTTGCCCATAATCCGTCCTTTGCCAGTGTGGTGGGTAGAGGGTGTTTCCCCACGGACCGCCCCCTCTTGTGCCGTTAGTGGTTTCCCCTGTACTCCCCTAGTGTCCTTCCTTCTTTCCCCGATCCCCCCCTCGATAGGGAATGAAGGCCACATAATTTTCTCCAGATCAACTCGTGCAGCCTCCAATGCCTCTTCCTTTATATGGGGCGTGTGTTGGCGTGCCCTCCGTGCGGCCACCAAAAACGCCCTATCCCAATCCACCACGAGTAGTGGTCTCATCATCTCTATGGCCCCCGCCTGTACCCGGAGGTAGTGGTCCTTCAAGGTCTCGATCGTGGCCCTTGTCCAGTTCTTTGCATTATAATGTGCGCCAAGGTTCGTCTCCTCTAATGGACAAAAAGGTTGGACCACTCGGATCAAATACGCTTCTACCTCTGCCAGAAAGGACGGTACTGGATCCTCCGGTTCCTGCGGAAGCACCATCCTTTTATGGTGGGCCAGCATTAGGCGTGTCAGTGCCTGCACCAGTAAGGTAAAATCTTCCCTTGCGTCCATCTTATCCTGAGTGCCCATTTCGACAACGTGGAACAGGGATGTGTCGAGGTAAGCCGACGAATGAAGCCAGGAAAAGAGAGGAAAAACAGTTTTACGTTCCCCCCTTCTCCCTCCCAAAGTAGTAACCGATCCGGAACGAATTCTCATCTAACGTTAAAAAGTTCCCCTTCAACCAGAGAGCCAGGGCAAAACGTCCCCATGACCCCCCAGAAAAGGACAGAAAAAATGGAGAAGAAAAAAAACTAAAGGGAAGAAAAAGAGAAAAAAGAAGTAAAAAAAAAGAAAAAAAGAAAAAAGAAAATGGTCCCTTGGCAGTTCTTTGGGTTAAATGAACGGAGCTGGTCGAGGCTCTGGCAGGTTAGGTGAATGACGTATACACTCAAGGACTCTCACTACCCCGACCATCGTCAGGATAGATCTCACGCGAGTCCCAGGCATGGCACTGGCCGACGCATGTTAGTCCCCAGTTCAATTCCCACCTGCCCACAGGTCCCAATCAGAAGGAGACAGCAAGAAGAGCCGACAAGGTGCGCCAGAGCAATGGCAGTCCATGCCCCACATGTACCCATGCCAAGGTGGGTTTAGGGTCCGGGGACAAGGGCTAGGGGCCAGGGTTCGGGTCAGGGGTTGGGTCCTAGGGCCAAGGGCTAGAGTTCTAGGATTAGGGTTCAGGAATTGGGACTAGGGATGGGTTTTAGGGCCAGGGGTTGGGGTTGGGTTTCGGGTTGGGTTTAGGGTTAGGGGTTGGGGTTAGGGGTTAGGGTTAGGTTTGAGGTAGGGTTAGGGTTAGGGTTAGGGCCAGGGTCAGGGTTAGGGTTAGGGTTAGGGTTAGGGTTGGGTTTAGGGGTTGGGTTAGGGGTTGGGTTTTAGGGTTAGAGGGTTAGGGGTAGGGTTAGGGTAGAGGGTTAGGTAGGGTTAGGGTTAGGTTAGGGTTAGTTAGGGTTAGGGGTAGGGTTAGGTTAGGTAGGGTTAGGGTTAGGGTTAGGGTTAGGGTTAGGTTTAGGGTAGGGTTAGGGTTAGGTTAGGTTAGAGTTAGTTAGAGTTAGAGTAGGGTTAGGGTTAGGGTAGAAGGGCGGGTTAGGAGTTAGGT
>NW_021821628.1:0-34550 GCF_901000725.2 Takifugu rubripes | reverse complement strand
TGTCCCTGACGGTGGCGCCAGCGTACCACACGGTGATGGAGGAGGTGAGGATGGACTCGATGATGGCCGTATAAAACTGCGCCAACATCCTGGGAGGCAGTTTGAGCTTCCTCAGCTGCCGTAGGAAGAACATCCTTTGCTGGGCCTTCTTGATGATGGAGCTGATGGTTGGCTCCCACTTAAGGTCCCGGGTGATGGTGGTGCCCAGGAAGCGGAAGGAGTCCGCGATGGTGATGGGGGAGTCCATGAGGGCAAGGGGGGGCAAAGGGGCTGTGACTTTCCTGAAGTCCACAATCATCTCCACTGTCTTCTGAGCGTTCAGCTGCAGGTTGTTGTGTCCGCACCAGGACACCAGTCGAGCCACCTCCCTCCTGTAGGCAATCTCGTCGCCATTGGAGATGAGCCCGATGAGGGTGGTGTCATCCGCAAACTTGATCAGCTTGACAGACTGGTGGCTTGAGGTGCAGCAGTTAGTGTACAGGGAGAAGAGGAGGGGGGAAAGTACACAGCCCTGGGGTGATCCGGTGCTGATGGTGACGGAGTCCGAGACAGTCTTCCCCAGCCGCACGTACTGCCTCCGATCCGTCAGGAAGTGGGTGATCCACCTGCAGAGGGAGTCAGGCACACTAAGCTGGGACAGCTTGTCCTGTAGCAGAGCGGGGCGGATGGTGTTGAACGCAGAGCTGAAGTCCACGAACAGGATCCTCGCGTAGGTTCCCGGGGAGTCCAGATGCTGCAGGATGGAGTGAAGGGCCAGGTTGACCGCGTCGTCCACAGATCTGTTGGCTCTGTAGGCGGATCTTAAATCCTTGGGTTTATATGTTAATCCCTGTGGAGCACTTTGGTAAACTTTTATGTTTTTGGAAACGTGTTTAAAAAAAGTGAATTGGATTGTCTTGTCAATCAACTTAAAACAAAAGAGAAATGTACAAATATGAGGGACTGCATTGTTGTTGCAAGAACTTAATTTGGCTTTTTAGAAATTTCTGTCATGTCGCACCTGTCTGCACCTGTAATTACAGGATACTGTTGTGTTGCTCATTATGTCCTTTTTTAAAAACACACACGCGCGCGCGCGCTACTGACTCACAACGCAATTCTGTTTTCTAGTCTGAGAATAAAGTATCTAACGTGCACTATTGTAACAGTCTGAGCGAGCAGCAACTTTTCTTCGAGTGACGTCATGTGGCTGGGCTGCTCTAGCCACAAAGGGGCTAAAATGGTCGCCCCCCCCCCCCCCCCCCCCCCCCCAGACAGGCCTGGGCCTCTTAAAATTGTACAAGTTCTGAGCACTGGTAAATCCAGTGTTGCCAGATTGTGTCGTATGCGTTAGTTTGAAAGCGCACAAGTCTGCCCTCTACTGGATGCGTGCGGTGCTCACAGTCAAGGGTCCGCCTGGGTTTATGTGGTGCGTTTTCAGTGTTTTCTCTCTCGTTTACAGGCTTTTAGGCCGAGCGAAACGCCATCATTGTGTTTTCAGCATGCTTCCTGCCAGACAGCAACTGTGACAATTACAGTTATGTCATGGAAAACCTTTTTCTGTAAGTAGACGCCACATGGAGCAGTATCCTCCAACAACGTTCATTTGGTCTGTTTTTGCCAGTTGTGTTTTTCTTTTGTTTCTTTGGTGTCAGACACCAAAAGTGTCCAAGAGTGAAGCTCAATAGTAAACAGATTTGAGCTCAACGGGGGCATGGAATTATGTTACATGACACAAACGGCGGTTTTCAAATTGTGAGCAGAGAGAGTGTGATTTACCCTGGTTTATGCAGGTACGTCATAAACACCCTTGGAGTTAATGGTGGCAGAAGATTATATGATTGGTGTACCTGAATGGCGCCACAACCACGCAGGAGACTACCAGGATTTTCATGGATGAAAAAGTGCTATCAGATGATTGATCGAAGGTATATTCACACATGCTGCCATCAAGGCCTGTTCTTCTGCATTCCTCTTTGCTACTGATTTGAGTTTTTCCGATCAAATCCAGGGCAGAAACCGCGGGTGAGGCAGGGGGCGAATTGTGCCTCACGTCTGACTGCATGATCCAATACAAACTGGGTTGCATGAGGTGTGCCAGTTTTTGTTCCTCAGCATATCGCTAATATGAACTTTACAGAAATAGTCGTTTGTGACCGGTGTATGTCTGCGTTGTGTTATTTTTGTGGTTGTGGTGCGTAGAGTAGCCACGGGAGCACAGTTGAACTTTTGGAGGCACTCTCCGTTTAATCTGGACAAAATAAAACAGCAAAATTAACATGTGCCGCTATTTGCTGATCCAGCCCAAACTCTTCCCAACACAGAGAATTGCAAAAGGGCAAGAAAAACATACCTGGTCAAAAATAAAACAGCAAAATTAACATGTGCCGCTATTTGCTGATCCAGCCCAACTACAGAGAAGACAACATGGAGTTAGCACCATCGCACCTGTTCACATCAATAAAACACTACATTGGAGCAACATCAGAGCTCAATATAAACTTGACTAGAACTGTAGTTTATAAGAGTGACAAATTAAGACAAAATAATAACAAAAAGACACTTAAACAAGGGATTACAAAAGATGACTGACCTCTTCCCAACACGAGAATTGCAAAAGGGAACAGGGAGTTGCGACCCTCGAATTTATACAGGTGCACCAAGGGGGACACACGAAGAAGAAATAAAATACAGACGAAGTGACTGGAGGACCAAGACAGCACAGTAAAACAAACACCAGGTATGTTCAACAATAGTAAACATCCATCCATCCATCCATCCATCCATTCTCTGCCGCTTATCCGGGGTCGGGTCGCGGGGGCAGCAGCCTAAGGAGAGAATCCCAGACTTCCCTCTCCCCAGCTACTTCCTCTAGCTCATCCGGAGGGATCCCCAGGCGTTCCCAGGCCAGTCGAGAGACATAGTCTCTCCAACGTGTCCTGGGTCTCCCCGGGGGTCTCTTACCGGAGGGACATGCCCTGAACACCTCACCAGGGAGGCGTCCAGGGGGCATCCTGACTAGATGCCCAAGCCACCCCATCTGGCTCCTCTCAACGCGGAGGAGCAGCGACTCTACTCCGAGCTCCTCCCGGATGGCAGAGCTTCTCACCCTATCTCTAAGGGAGAGCCCAGCCACCCTACGGAGGAAGCTCATTTCAGCCGCTTGTACCCGGGATCTTGTTCTTTCGGTCATGACCCAAAGCTCATGACCATAGGTGAGGGTAGGAACGAAGATCGACCGGTAAATCGAGAGCTTCGCCTTTCGGCTCAGCTCTCTCTTCACCACAACGGACCGGTGCAGAGCCCGCATTACTGTGGACGCCGCACCGATCCGCCTGTCGATCTCCCGCTCCATTCTTCCCTCACTCGTGAACAAGACCCCGAGGTACTTAAACTCCTCCACTTGGGGCAGGATCTCCTCCTTTACCCGGAGAAGGCACTCCACCTTTTTCCGGTTGAGAACCATGGCCTCGGATTTGGAGGTGCTGATTCTCATCCCAGCCGCTTCACAGGCGGCGGCGAACCGATCCAGTGATAGTTGGAGGTCACGGGCCGATGAAGCCAACAGGACCACATCATCCGCAAAAAGCAGAGACGCGATCCTGAGGTCACCAAACCGGATCCCCTCAACACCATGACTGCACCTAGAAATTCTGTCCATAAAAATTATGAACAGAATCGGTGACAAAGGGCAGCCCTGGCGGAGGCCAACCCTCACCGGAAACGAGTTCGACTTACTGCCAGCAATTCGGACCAAACTCTGGCACCGATCGTACAGGGAGCGGACAGCCCGTATCAACGGGCCCGACACCCCATACTCTCGGAGGACCCCCCACAGGACCCCCCGGGGGACACGGTCGAATGCTTTCTCCAAGTCCACAAAACACATGTCGGACTGGTTGGGCAAACTCCCATGTACCCTCGAAGACCCTGCTGAGGGTGTAGAGCTGGTCCACTGTTCCACGCCCAGGACGAAAACCACATTGCTCCTCCTGAATCCGAGGTTCGACTATCCGGCGGACCCTCCTCTCCAGTACCCCTGAATAGACCTTGCCAGGGAGGCTGAGGAGTGTGATCCCCCTATAGTTGGAACACACCCTCCGGTCCCCCTTCTTAAAAAGAGGGACTACCACCCCGGTCTGCCAATCCAGCGGCACTGCCCCCGATGTCCACGCGATGTTGCAGAGTCGAGTCAACCACGACAGCCCTACAACATCCAGAGCCTTAAGGGACTCTGGGCGGATCTCATCCACCCCCGGGGCCTTGCCACCGAGGAGTTTTTTAACTACCTCGGCAACTTCAGCCCCGGAGATACGAGAGACCATCTCCAGGTCCCCGGGCCCTACTTCCTCACTGGAAGGCGTGTTGGTGGGATTGAGGAGGTCCTCGAAGTATTCCTTCCACCGATCCACAACATCCCGAGTTGAGGTCAGCAGCACACCATCACCACTATACACAGTGTTGACAGTGCACTGCTTCCCCCTCCTCAGACGCCGGATGGTGGTCCAGAACCTTTTCGAGGCCGTCCGAAAGTCGTTCTCCATGGCCTCACCGAACTCTTCCCATGCCCGAGTCTTTGCCTCGGCAACCGCCGTAGCTGCACTCCGCTTGGCACGCCGGTACCCATCTGCTGCCTCAGGAGTCCCACAGGCCAGTAAGGCCCGATACGACTCCTTCTTCAGCTTGACGGCATCCCTCACCGCTGGTGTCCACCAGCGGGTTCGGGCATTGCCGCCACGACAGGCACCAACCACCTTGCGGCCACAGCACCGGTCAGCTGCCTCGACAATGGAGGCACGGAACATGGTCCACTCGGACTCAATGTCCCCCGCCTCCCCCGGGACATGGTCAAAGCTCTCCCGGAGGCGTGAGTTGAAGCTCCTTCTGACAGGGGACTCTGCCAGGCGTTCCCAGCAGACCCTCACAACACGTTTGGGCCTGCCAGGTCTGTCCGGCATCCTGCCAGGTCTGTCCGGCATCCTTCCCCACCATCGGAGCCAACTCAACCACCAGGTGGTGATCAGTTGACAGCTCCGCCCCTCTCTTCACCCGAGTGTCCAGAACATGCGGCCGCAAATCCGATGACACAACCACAAAGTCGATCATCGATCTGCGGCCTAAGGCGTCCTGGTGCCAAGTGCACATGTGGACGCCTTTATGTCTGAACAAGGTGTTCGTTATGGACAATCTGAGACGAGCACAGAAGTCCAATAACAAAACACCACTCGGGTTCAGATCAGGGGGGCCGTTCTTCCCAATCACACCTCTCCAGGTCACACTGTCATTGCCAACGTGAGCATTGAAGTCACCCAGGAGGACGAGGGAGCCCCCAGAAGGGGCACTCTCCAGCACTCCCTCTAAGGACTCCAAAAAGGGTGGATACGCTGAACTGCTGTTTGGACCATAGGCACAAACAACAGTCAGGATCCGTCCCCCCACCCGAAGGCGAAGGGAGGCTACCCTCTCATCCACCGGGGTAAACTCCAATACACAGGCACTGAGCCGGGGAGCAACCAGAATTGCCACCCCTGCTCGTCGCCTCTCACCATCGGCAACTCCAGAGTGGTAGAGAGTCCAACCCCTCTCAAGAAGACTGGTTCCAGAGCCCTTGCCGTGCGTCGAGGTGAGGCCAACTATATCTAGTCGGAACTTCTCAACCTCGCGCACCAACTCAGGCTCCTTTCCCACCAGAGAGGTGACATTCCATGTCCCTAGAGCCAGTTTGTGCAGCCGGGAATCAGACCGCCAAGGTCCCTGCCTCCGGCTGCTACCCAAAACACAATGCACCCGACCCCCTTGGCCCCTCCTGCAGGTGGTGAGCCCACGGGAAGGGGGTCCCATGTTGCCTCTTCGGGCTGCGCCCGGCCGGACTCCATAGGCAGAGGTCCGGCCACCAGGCGCTCGCCAATGTGCCCCACCCCCAGGGCCTGGCTCCAGGAGGGGGCCCCGGTGACCCGCATCCGGGCAAGGGAAACTTGAGACCAATGTTATTTATCTTCATTAGGGGGTCCTGGGCTACGCTTTGTCTGGTCCCTCACCTAGGACCTGTTTGCCATGGGTGGCCCTACCAGGGGCATATAGCCCCAGACAACGGAGCTCCTGGGATCATTGGGACACGCAAACCCCTCCACCACGATAAGGTGGCAGCCCAGGGAGGGGCAATAGTAAACAAAAAGAACAATTTTGTGTAATTATAATACAATATTATATGTCCCTGTTACATTCACCCCCCTAGAATTACACAAAATACCAAAAGCACATAAAGCTGGCTGCTAAAAAAAAAATATCCGCAAGACAGTTTCCTATTTAAAGAATAAAAGGCAATAAGTGGTGCCCTTTACACCACAAAATAGCGACCATTTACAATGTGCATGGGAGTGTTAGATATAGGTAGCATGTAGCCCAACAAAATCACAAGTTCCGGCACTAATCAATCAAAAGAGGGGAGGCCACAAAATTCAAATAGTTACAATAGGAGAACGAACTTTCTCAGTGCCAAACAAAGACTCTACCTGAGTCATAGATTCAATCAATCTACAGACTGGCTTAACAAGCCTACCAAATCGTGTGGTAAGGTTGTGACCCAAATCAGAAAAGTCATCAGAAAGTTTGTGTACCTCATCACAAGGGACCAAGGGGGGACCAGCAAACTCTGTGGGACAGTCACAGGACATCACATCAGGTTCCATTCCCTCATTGGGTGACTGCTGTTGGACCCAGGATGCTGTGCGGTCAACACTAGACTCACTCAAACTTGGAATGGCACTGGGCCGGGAGGATTCAACTTCCCTACCCCCCACTGATACTCCAGGTTCCTCTGGGACAACATCAACACCAACGGCAGACTGAGCCTTTGTCACGTCCAGCGAAACATCCAGCGGCAAGAAGTTGACCTGAAGCAGTAAGTTGCGATGCACAGTTTTTTCATTACCTGCTTGGTCTCGGATTTTGTATATGTGGAGGTCTGGCTTAGAAGCAACAACATCATAACAACTGCCTCCCACTTGTCAGACAGCTTCCTTTTTCCTTTAACTCCTTTATTTGCCAACAGTACTCTGTCCCCAACAGAAAGAGGCAAGCCCCTGACCCGCTTATTGTACTGGTCCGACTGGTGGTTCTGTTCAACAGCGCTGTTTCCTTGAGCCAAGATCATGGCGGACCGAAGATCTTCCCTAAGTGACTTGACATAGGTATTGTAATCGCATACAGAGTCATCATGGAGAACGTTCATGAAGAGGAGATCGATTGGTAACCGGGGAACCCTCCCAAACATCAGATAAAAGGGCGCAAAGCCTGTTGTTTCATGAGCTGTGCAATTATATACAAATGTCAAAGACTGGATCATCTGCGGCCACCTCTGCTTCGTCCTTGGGGGCAAAGATCTCAACATGTTCCCCAACGTTCTGTTAAACCGCTCAGTGATGCCATTGCCCATGGGGTGGTACGGTGTGGTATGAGATTTGATGATGCCACCCATTTCTAGCAACTCTGCCACCAACTCACTCTCAAAGGTAGCACCTTGGTCGGAATGGATACGCTGAGGAAAGCCATAAATGCAGAAGAATCCATCCCAAAGCTTCTTAGCCACATTCTTTGCAGTTTGGTCGCGGCAAGGGAATGCATGTGCCAATTTAGTAAAATGGTCAGTGACAACAAGGACATCAACCGATTTATTGTTGTTGTCCTCCGCAGACCAAAAGTCAATGCAGACCAACTCCAGTGGCACACTGGTCTTTATGTTCTCCAGTGGGGCTCTGGCGGATGGTTCTGGAGTCTTACTGAGAACACACCGTGGACATTGTCTTACATAGTTGCGGACATCCTTTTCCATCTCATACCAAAAGAACCGCTGACGTGCCAGTGACAAAGTGCGTGGCTGCCCTTGGTGACCTGCGTTGTCATGGATGCCAGAGAGCACAGATGACTTGAGGGACTCTGGAACAACAAACTGGAAGCGCTTGTGCCTGGTCAAAGGGTCCTTAGTGACGCGATACAGAATTCCTTCAATAACTGCCAGCCTTTCCCATTGCTTCAAAATTCTTAGGACCTGCTGATTTTCATGGGCACGCTCACGTCTGGAAGGCCTGATTTTCCGGTTCACAAAGAAGGCAACCCTGGAAACAACAACATCACTCTCCTGGTGGGACTGGAGCTCATGTTTGGACAACGCTGACGACAGGCAAGGCTCAGGACCAACAAGCGCACTTAAATGGTCAGCCAAAGAAACAGCACGATGTCTGGACGCGACCTCCCAGTCATTGGAGGCTGACAGGACGGTGGAGACTTCGTCCTCAGACATGGAGACATTGACTGCAGTAGAAAAAGCAGGACCGACCAATGACTGAGGTTGGCAGGTCAGATGAAAAGCATCCTGCACGGACTCCTCCCTCACTTCACAAGCCTGTTTCAACAGATCAATGTAAGGCTCAGAAAGGAGACGCTCGGCTAACGGTTTGACAAAAGGCCGTCGACTAAGGGCATCCGCAACAACGTTCAGCCTGCCAGGGACATACTTAATGTCAAAGTTGTACGGAGCCAGTTTGGAGACCCACCGCTGTTCACAGGCGTCCAGTTTCGGCTTGGTCAAGATGTACGTGAGCGGGTTATTATCAGTCCAGACTGTGAACTGATGGCCTTTGAGTAGAGGTAAGATCTTAAGACCGAGCCCGAGTCCGAGTCCGAGCCCGACCCAACCCGAAATTCGGGTCGGGCTTAAAATGCGTAAAATGTCAATCAACTTCTCTCTCGCTGACTTTTTTTTAATAAATATTTGTTTATAAAAATATACACTAAAACGATGTGTGGATACTAAACTAAGGAATACTTATTATAAATAAATAATTTGGATAAAACAGAGAAGGCGCTGTAAGGTAATTGCTATATAACTACTACTAAACAGGAAGTGTAGAGCCAGAGCACGCTTTGGGAAACGTGCGCAAAGCCGCTTTGCATACGTTTTGCCAAAACGTTAGTATGTCGTGAATGTAATCTTCCCTCCGCATCCGCAAGTTTACATCTATTTTGACCATCCCAGATATGGAGCAGCAAGAGGTCAAGGATAAACTTAAGACAGGAGAACTGAAAAGGCAAACACGCACCGCTGGTAAGAGTGAAGTGTGGAAAAGCTTCAAATTGATCGTAAAAAATGATACAGAAGCTTCTGTTGGCTTCGCTGAATGTGGTCAATGCGGTGCTTTGCTTTCATATGAGAGCAAAAAGACTGGCACCTCGACGCTGAGCAGGCACTTAAACAACTGTACTCGCAAAATTGATGATCATCAAACATCTATATTATCATTTATCCCAAAGACCGCCCCTCTTCGCGCTAAGCAGGCCATTACAGACAAGTGCGTGGACTTTTGCTGTCAGGACCTTAGACCATTTTCAGTAGTCAGTGGCGAAGGTTTTAAAAGTCTGGCCCAAGAATTGATCAATATTGGGTCAACTTTTGGGCGCGTACCTGTCGACTCGGTCCTCCCCCATTACACCACAGTGTCAAAAGCATGCGCCGAGAAGGCTGAGGTAAAAAGGAACTTTTTAATTGAGCGGGTAAAGAAAGCTCTAGCAGGTGGCTGTGACGTTGCCATGAGTACCGATATGTGGACGGACGATTACAGAAGGATGAGTTATATTGCAATAACTTGTCACTTTACTGAAACGGACTTCAGGTTGGTTGGAAAAACCCTCACCACTGCTGTATTTCCAGTAGAAGACGCCAAAACGGGGAAGAACATAAGAAGAGAACTGGTCCGGCTTCTGGTGAATAGATTTGGTTTGGAACCTTCATCTTTATCCAGAATAGTGTGGGTTACAGATCAGGGCAGTAACATCGTGAAAGCTTTGGAGCCTTACAAGCGCCTCTCGTGCCTTGACCACGTGATCAACACTGTACTTCGGCATGGCCTGGACAAGGACGCACTGTCTGCAGACGCGCCGGACATTGGAGAAACAATTACTGCAGCCAAGAGTGTTGTCCGTTTCATCAAGCAATCTGGTTTGGCAGCACAACTATCAAAAACAGTGCTTCAGATGGGTGAAACAAGATTCAGCACGGTTCACTTGACGCTCAAGTCTGTGCGAGAGATATATAATGAGTTGTACGAGAAGCTACAGTCACGCGCAGAAGAGGTTCGCATGGATAACATTGCGCCGGATCTGTTAGATTTTTTGATCTCCTTTCTAGAGCCTTTCTATGCAGCACAACGAGAACTGGAAGGAGATAAATATACCACACTGAATCTAGTTTGCCTCTGGAATGAGAAGTTAAAAAAGCACTGTCAACCCATTTCTACGGATAACCCTCAGCAGGCGTTTTTGCGCCAAAGGCATTCTGAACTTTTAAAACAATAAGTCAAAATACATATGTTGCACAAAGTTGCACTGTTCCTGTGGCCTAACTTCAACAAACTCAAAATGATGACACCGACAGAGGTGTCAGAGGTGCATGCACATGTCCGCACACTCCTGGAAGAAGAAGATGAAGGAGGAGAAGCCACCGCTACAACTTTGGAAAACGAGGAGGACGAGGCGCACACCAGCACCCTTTCTCCACCTGCAGCAAAACGAAAAAGGACTTCTTTTTTCGGTGAATGGGAAAACGAGGATGATGACGATGATGTTCCTGTTCAAGATGAGGTTAACCTGTACATTAGTCAAAAGCATGCCATGGCTGATGACCGAGATTTGCTTGGCTGGTGGAGAATAAACTCCAGTATATACCCTAAACTTGCCAAGTTAGCAAGATCCGTGTTGTGCATACCCGCAAGCAGCAGCAGCAGTGAGCGTGTTTTTAGTGCAGCTGGCCGCACGATAGATCAGCGGAGAACTTCACTGAAACCTGGTACAGTGGACGCAATCTTGTTCTTACATGACGACCACAAAATATAAACAACGTAAGTAATATACTGTTGTTCAAATCATCATTTTAATTATTGTCTGAGGCTTTAATTATTTCCCTTATTTCACAGGAATAAAGACCAGGACACAAGACCGCAATTTGCAGACTATAGTCAAGGCCAGGCAGCAGCTCAAACGCTTTAATTGTATTTATGTTTTGCACATTTTGGAACGTTTATTTGTTTGTTCATGTTTGAAATTTTTTGTATTTTTATTTAAACATGATAGTGTTTTCGTGTTTTTCTCCTTGTTTGACTTATTCGTGATTATTAGTAGGCTTATTTTTACGCATTTACGCACTGTTTGGCTCTTTATTTTTTAATAATCTAAACAAATTATTTTTGTTCTTATTTATTCAAATTAGTAATGTTGTATTTTATTTAGCTTGCTTATTTATATATTATGTTAGATTACTCTTTACAGCAGGTCTGTTCTTATGTTAGTGGGATTTTCTTTATTCTAAAAGCGTGTTCCTGAAAATGTTCCTATTTATTTTGTTTCAATGCTTCTTAAAGCAGGTTGTTTTTTGTGTGTTCCAATGCAAATCATTAAAATAAAGAATGTTATTCTTTATTAATTTATCTAGTATATTTATGTGGATTTATTGTATTTCTGTATTCTTGCTCTTCGATCATTTCATTAGCTTTTCCATTTTCAGACCAAATTAAAGATAGAGAAAATTAAAGCTTTTATTTTAAATTTCGTTGAAACAAAACTATAGAAATAACAATTTCATATATCTTTTACCATTTATTTGATTTGCGTTATTCTATTTAAAGCCTAGTGGGCTGCAGTATTTCTCCGCGTAATTAAGCGAGTGCGCATCAAGATTTCTCTTTCACTCTCTTTGTCTGGCCTCTTATTCTGTGTTCCATTCATTTATCATGATCATAAAAATATGTAGATTATTTTAACCTTAAAAGATCTTGCGTTTTTTCTGCCCAAAATACTATGGGATAAATTTAAATTTCGGGTTTGCTTCGGGCTCGGGCCTGCAAATCAAGTAAATTGGTCGGGCTTGGGCTGGGTCGGGCTTTAATGCCCGCGGGCCTGGGTCGGGTCGGGCTGGATTTTTTAGGCCCGATCTTACCTCTACCTTTGAGCCAATGACTGAACTTGTCACAAGCTGCCCACTTGAGAGCCAGAAACTCAAGTCTGTGAGCAGGGTACTTAGCCTGGCTGCGGCTTAGGGACTTGCTAGCAAACGCAACCGGTCTTGCCCTCTCCTCACCTGCCGGCACCTGAGAAAGAACAGCTCCAAGCCCGTCAGTGGAAGCATCAGTGGAGAGGATAAAAGGTCTATCAAAATCCGGGTGAGCCAGAACCACACAATCGAGGAGCGCAGTTTTTAGTTGTTCAAAGGCTCCATCACACTCAGGGGACCAATCCTGAGGTGTTAACTGTCTGTATGTTCCAGGTTTACATCGGCCCTGACCACCTTTAGTCCTCCGCTTCTGGCCAGCTGTTAAGGCATAGAGAGGCTTGGCAATACGGGAACATGCAGGAATGAAATGCTGATAAAACAGGACCATTCCGAGAAAAGATCTGACCTTCTGCTGGGACGGAGTACAGCCATCAGATTCCATCAAGTCCTCCCTCCTAAACCCAGAGATGGCGCTCACCTTCTCCTGATCCACAGAAACACCGTCAGCGCTCACAACATGACCCAGAAATTTAACTGACCTTCTGAGAAAATGACACTTCTTCTGAGAAAGCTTCAAGTTACTAGATCTCAACCGGGAGAAGACAACACTGAGGCGGCTTAAAGACTCCTCTACAGAAGGTGCAAACACCAACAAGTCATCAAGGTAACACAGAAGGTTTGAGAAGTTGAGGTCACCGAATATGCTAAGCATCATCCGCATAAAGGAGGCTGGACTGTTGCAGAGGCCCTGGGGCAGGCGGTTGTATTCATAAAGGCCAAGAGGTGTAGTAAAGGCTGTGTAATGCCTGTCAGACTGATGGAGAGGGATGTTGTAGAACCCTGAGGTCAGATCCATAGTGCTGAAGAAGGCGTTACCCCCAAGGGCAGCAAGGCAGTCCGACTGGTGTGGCAGTGGATGGGCGTCTTTCACAGACCTAGCATTAAGCCAACGAAAGTCAGTACATATTCGCAAATCCCCTGACTTCTTCCACACCAACACCAGGGGAGAGGCATATTCACTGATGGATTTGCTGATTATGCCCCTCATTTCCATTTCAGACAGAACTTCTCTCAACTTCTGATAATGAGCAGGTGGAACTCTGCGGAACGGCAGCCGAAAGGGACGGTCGTCAGCAAGGTGAATCCGATGAACAAACTCCTTTGCCTCCCCACAATCCAGACCATCTCTAGAGAACACATCCTGAAAGGCCAACAACAGATCGGCAAGCCTGCCCTTCCACTCATCTGACACTTCACAGCCCCCCATGTCAATGTCACCGAGACCACAATCCTTCAACAGCTGCACAGGGTCACTTGGGCCACTCTGGTGGCCAGTGAGAACAGGCGATGAACCCAACTGGGTTTTACAAAGACCCTGGGCAACAGGAAAGTCTTCCATGGCAACACAGGGGAACACGTCAGCTAGCTTTGCATTACGCCGTAAAGTAACAGCAGTCTGTGTGGGATTGAGGATCTTCATGGGGACCCAGCGATCACCCCACATTGGCGCAACAATTCGACCAACCATGATGTTCTTGGGTGTAGAGCGTGCGGATGTAGGCTCTACAATGACTGTGCTGCCAGGGGACACAGGAGCAGATGCTGGCAGCTTCCCCCAAACAATGTATTCCTTCTGGGGAAGCAACGTCACAGCCTGTTGTAATCTCACTGTTCCCACCTTATCAGGAACCTCTGGGCCCAACCACCGGGAAGAGCAACTCAGTAACTGGAGAAACAGCTCACAGTCAGGATCGGATGTACGTGAGGATAGCATCTCCCAATATTTCTCCTCAGATTTCATCTTCTGGACAACAGGACGGATCACATTAGTGCCAACAATAAACTCATCCCTCTGCCCAGGCACCAGAAACGTTGGCACCACAAACTTCCAGCCATAAATCTCAATGTCCAAATCATAGATACATTTAGGTTGAGTAACAAGACCACCACAACCAATGAGAACCACCTGCTCGGGGACAGGTTGTGGAATTAAGACAACACCAGCCGCTCTTAACTTGGCCTCTGCTGATTCACTAAGCGTACATGACATGCTTCCTGAATCTAGCATCCCTCTCAAAGACATTCGATTGCTCACTGACACAGGAGTATAAAACAGTTCACTAGCTCCCTCAATTCTTTGAGACCCAACCACAATGACAGTCTTGTCTTCAGAGTAGCAACAGTCAACATACACAGAGTGAGGATCAGGAGGATTGGTGAGGGTATCTATAACACTGCCCATGCTGCCCCTCTTATCACACAGGCCAACTAGTTTAAATTACCAGTAGATGGAGCAGTGGCTGACGGGAGCCTGGTCTTCTGTGCACATTCATTTCTCATATGACCAGGTCCAAAACAGTTAAGACATAGTCTGTGCAACCTACAGTGTGAATGAGTGGTGTGTTCGCTAGAACCACAAACCTGGCACGCTCTGCCTTGGGGACGCTGAGGAAATTGACCGCGACCTGCCCTCTGCCCGCTATTAGTCACCGAGGCAGTGCACAGGGAAAGAACCTTGTCAAACATAGCCACCATTTGCTGAGTCACAGGTTCTGGTGTGGCGCTGGCTGAAGTGTGTGGCTGGCCTCCTGATCCTGACAGCGGCTGTGGGGACTCATAAGTGGCTTTGGGTGGACAAAAGGGAATCAGTTCAGCAGAGTCCTGAAGATCGCAGGAATAAACAGGAGCTTGAGCCGACAAGGCATTGGTCACCAAGTGCGTATTAGCCGCAACACCTTTCATCTGTCCCACATGACTGTCCAAGCGGCGCTGGACCTCGGCAGCTGTCCACTCTTCAGGGGGCTTAATTTGAAATGACAGAGAAAGAGCAGGGTCAGGACAATGACTTATGAACATCATCACAACCTCAGCGGTGGGGTCGTCCACATGTTTCCCACGCCTCCTGAGGCACTCATCCACAGCATCAATAGACTTATTAAGACGAATCCAATAGTCCATGGCATCCTCACCACTCCTTGGTATTGTGCTATAAAAGTCTCTCATTGGCATGTTGGAGCATGTGACTGCACTGAAGTTTCGTTTTAGGATGTCAAATACAGCAGTAATCAACCCACCCTCACTCAGGTCAGGGCGGCAGCGGAGTGACACCTTAACCACATCCCGAGCTTTGCCTGTCAATCGGGACATGATCAGTTCATATTTCTGCTCAGATGTCTCACAGCTTGTTCTGGACAGGTAACACTTCATCATCCCCTCCCACTCTTGAATGGAAAATGTATCAGTGTGGTTGCCCCTGAAGAACGGTGGGGCTTTGGCTTCAGACTGCACCACTACTTTGAGCTGTGAAGCCTCCAGGCGACTGGGGGACACACTGTCAGTAGCAGGCAGCTGGGTGTGGCAGGGCTGATGTTTGTGCATTGTATTCAGACTGTTTGCGATACTATCCCCAATTTGTTTTGCCAAATCAGTTATTATGCCACTGAGCGCATCATGTGTGACAACACGTGTGGGTTCTGAGTGTGCACTAGCAATAGGTGTAGAAGTGGCAATCGGTGGGCTTAACATAGTGTTATTACTAACAGGGTGTACCTTATCAACACCAGCATTCAAAACCATGCCTCTACCAATACAAGGTGGATTAGGGTTAAACATCTTGTTGTTTCTTTTTTCAAAAATAAAAGCAAATTCACCTCACGCAGTCATGTAATACAATAAGACAGTCATTAAACCCTAACTCCGCACTGCAAGCCCAAAACCTGGCAGACAGTCCTGAGAGCAGCACTCCTCGGCGATGCGGTGACGTCACAAGACCACAGCGCGCCGAAGGTGAAGAGCGGAGAAGCCGAGGGCGCGGCAGGAGCCCGGGGGACGAAAAGACTGGCGATGAATGGCGATGGCACGGGTCAAACGGCACCAAGTGTGACCGGTGTATGTCTGCGTTGTGTTATTTTTGTGGTTGTGGTGCGTAGAGTAGCCACGGGACACAGTTGAACTTTTGGAGGCACTCTCCGTTTAATCTGGACAAAATAAACAGCAAAATTAACATGTGCCGCTATTTGCTGATCCAGCCCAAACTCTTCCCAACACGAGAATTGCAAAAGGGCAAGAAAAACATACCTGGTCAAAAATAAAACAGCAAAATTAACATGTGCTGCTATTTGCTGATCCAGCCCAAACTACAAGGAAGACAACATGGAGTTAGCACCATCGCACCTGTTCACATCAATAAAACACTACATTGGAGCAACATCAGAGCTCAATATAAACTTGACTAGAACTGTAGTGTTATAAGAGTGACAACTTAAGACAAAATAATAACAAAAAGACAATTAAAACAAGGGATTACAAAAGATGACTGACCTCTTCCCAACACGAGAATTGCAAAAGGGAAGAGGGAGTCGCGACCCTCGAATTTATACAGGTGCACCAAGGGGGACACACGAAGAAGAAATAAAATACAGACGAAGTGGCTGGAGGACCAAGACAGCACAGTAAAACAAACACCAGGTATGTTCAACAATAGTAAACAAAAAGAACAATTTTGTGTAATTATAATACAATATTATATGTCCCTGTTACAGTTATACACCATGACTTTCTGCAGTCTATGTAATGTCTTTTATGCATGTGTGAGAGAACTTTTCCTGCTGATCGCACAATAAAGTGCAGAGAAAAGTCAGCAGGTGAGGCAGGCAGTACTCTGGCTCACCTCAAGGGGGCGTACGCAGGTTGGCAGGTGCTTTCTTGCTGCAGCGCTGGCTCATTTTAATAGGCAAACTTTATTAAAATTTATTGAAGCACCAGAATTTAAAGTTTGAAAAATAACAAAAATTCAATTCGTGCTGCAAACATTTCTGCACTTTAATTTGTTTACAGTTTATATGAATTTCTTAAAACACAAGGTGGGTGCTCTATCCATAGCTATAAAAGAAAGTTCTTTATAGGACAAATATGTTCCTGTCTATATGTTTGTGTTGGTTTGTGAGTGTAATTGAAAGAGGAATGCTGATGGGATATGAAGCATTATCAGTAGTTGTATGCTGTTGGAGAAATAAGATGCTTTTTTCAGTTCTTACAATTATAAATCTGACTCTTGAGGAGTCAGTGCCTCACCAGCCATGAACCTCACCGCACGTGACTGCTTATAACTTATAAGGTTACTTCCTCGTAAATCCGTAAACTCCACGTCCCTTCCTCAGAGTGGCATCATTACCAAAATATGGAAACATTTCACAAAAAATTAAAGATCAAGATTTTGAACTTCAGAGTGTTAAAAGAAAAGCAATTTTGGTGATTCAAAAAAATGGATTTATTAAAACTGAAATGAAACATTTAGAGGAAATCTTCCACCCATACTCTGAAATGTACGTCGGTAATGTTGGAGCAGCTCACCTGACAGTTCACCTGAGTTTGTAGCAACTTTGTGACGGCACATTTTACATACTTGACGTGACGCTTTTGTGTTTTTCTTCAGCACAAAGTTCAGCATTCTGCCGGTAACCCGTTAAGCTGATTGGCTGTGTCTCAGGCTCTCAGGGCGCAATCACCCTGTTAAAGACAGCAGGTAAAAATTCCTTCCTGTACAAACCAGACACCTGGATGTTTCCAACAGAAGACAGCTGTCTAACCTGTCGCACTGGTTTGCTTAATGTGGGTTTATATCGAAGAGGTATGCACCCAGGATCTGTGTGCCAAACTGAAATCAGAACAAATAGAAATCTGTGTGTGGGGAACAAAATAAGAAAACAGAGAAAAAAGAGCCGCAGTTGACCTTTGCTGATCCTTGCCCACCTCTCTCCTATCTTCTCTCCAACCCAGAGTTGACAAGAAGAAGACCTGGGATCTTTGACAGCCAGCGTGCCGCCCACACCTACACACTATTGTACTTATGTGTTAAGCAGATGTAAATTGTGCAGCAGGGTGTGACTACGTGGAAACGGGGAGCCAGGCATCGAGCAGAGGGTGTCACCATGCTGGAGTTGTTCAGCGAGGAAAATAAAACTGCACTGACAACATAACTGGCTTAGTGGTGTGGGCATTTGGAACTGGCTGTTACAAGGTCGAATGTGCTTTAAACTATACTGATGTATGTCAGTCAGTCTGCTCTCTTTTATTCTTGGAGTTCAACTTAATTCAGTTTTTTTATTCACACAAAGGAAAGGCAGTGGTGTCATCCCCCCGTCGTCTAACACACCAGAACGCTTGCTTGGTCTTTTCTTCTCCCTCAGCGCCGCAAAAAAAACTTGCTAATTTGTATATCCAGTGTAGCACGACCCAGTTATGAGTCGAGTTTTCCGTGTGTGTGTGTGATAATACCGAATGACCACAGCGCAGGAGTTAGTCTACTTTTTAAACTTACATTTGTATCCCTTTTGGCCTGAGGTGGGATTCCTTTATTGTAAAATATGCCAAGTACTTCATTAAAAGGAGATTCTATTCAAAACTGCCCATTCAAAGAGTCCCAATGTGGTTGTTTTTGTGTGTGTGTGTGTGTGTGTGTGTGTGTGCGTGTGTGTGTGTGTGTGCCTGGTTGTGAGACCATGTACGGCATCAGCTTTTCCCTTTTCTCTCTCATTTTCTCTCCTTTATTTTATGTGGCACCAGCAGCTGTGCATGCTGGCAGATGTGCCCAGATGTTGCCCTGTGATGGAGACACCTGAGTGGAACGCGCTCATTTGATGCAACACAGCAGCACTGGCGTCACATTCTGTCCTTCAGTAAATGTGTGGATGCCAAAAAAAATACTCTGATCAAAGTCAATGTACTGATTCAACTTTTCTACTCAAGTAAAAGTAAGAAAGTAAAGCCTCTGAGATGATTAAGCTAAATAAGTAACAAGGATTGATTGATTGATTGATTGATTGATTGATTGATTGATTGATTGATTGATTGATTGATTGATTGATTGATTGATTGATTGATTGAGAAACAACACATCCTCTGATCATCTCAAAAAAGACTAAAGTTCAGACAGAATAATCCAGCTTGGAGCTGCCAACAGCCCTTAAAGAGTCTTCTTGACCTCAGCCACAAATGTGGATCGTCTTGCTTCTCCACATGCTTTGAGGCCATGAAGTGCAGCCCTGAAGCGTTTGGACATCCCACCTTTGTGTGGGTTTATCACAGTATTAGTCAAAACAAGATTTAGTGCCTTTTAATCCCTGTCTTATTTTATAAAGCAATGGGTTTGCTTGGTGTCAACACTCATTGCTGGACCTGTGAGGAGATCAAATACCTTCTGCTTTATTTCAAATATTTCTTACAAAGATCTCCGTCTCTGCGGACTCAGTGTTTCAAGCGTCTAAAGATGGCTGAGGGGAGCTTTCAAAAGGTTTGTGCCTGTGGTCTTCCAGTTTCTCCATTGTAGGTCCTTCTAGTGGCGTGGGCATTTGTAAATGAGGCTGCCTTACCGGACCGGTGTTAACGGGTCTTTGGGCGTTTTCAGAGTTGTGTGTGTGGTTCTGCTACTGTGTTGGTATTTTTCTCAACCTGCATCGCATCGGTCCAGTTCGAAGAAGAAGGACTGGATTGGACTGAATTAGCATCTGTTGGATTGCAATAGCTCTCGTGTGTCACTGCCAATCCGTGTGTTCTTTGAATGAAGACTTCAAGATGAATAATGCCAATTTCAAAATGTATTTAACAATAGAACCAATTCAAGATACAAATATTACAGAGCCCTGGGACATTTCATAACCCTACAATAACAGAGTCAATTGCCAGGGCATGAAGTCTGACAACCTAACTATCCCTTGGCCCAGTCTTTCATAGAAACACATATGTAAATTATTGATGCTAATTCAGTCCAATCCAGTCCTTCTTCTTGGATGACCTCGTCTTCTTCTTCCAGGCCCATTGGATGCTTACACAGTCCTTGTTCTCCGTTGTCTCCCAAATGGCCAGTTCAAAGTTCACCTTCTTGCAGAGGAACCTATCAACACCAGTAAACTATTCTGTCACGTTTTACGATGGGGGTTTAACACTTTCCGTCTGACTGTCTCCTCCTGCCTCCAACTGTCTAAACAACATTCATGTCAAGGAAGGGTCAACTGACTTGATCTTTATTCCACTTACTAAACATTCTACCATTCCTAACTTCTAAAGTGCTTCTAACGGAAAACAGAAACATATGGTACAACACATGATAATAAAATAAAGACAATTCTCTTCACATCAATACTTTACATATGGGTTTCTATGAAAGACTGGGTCGAGGGATAGTTAGGTTGTCAGACTTCATGCCCTGGCAATTGACTCTGTTATTGTAGGGTTATGAACCGACCCGGAGCACTGTAATATTTGTATCTTGAATTGGCTCTATTTGTGAAATACATTTTTAAAAAGTCTTCATTCAGAGAACAGGCGGATTGGCAGTGGCGCATGTCATATATCAATCCAACAATGAACATGCCCGGAAAATCTGTTTGACAGAATGTCATGCAATGTCATGTTGCACTTGTCTGCACCTGCAACTACAGAATATTGTTGTGTTGCTCATTATGTCCTTTTTTTAAAACACACAAACACACACACACACACACGCTAGTGACTCCTCACAACGCTCTTCGAGTTTCTTTCGAGTGACGTCATGTGGCTGGGCTGCCCGAGCCACAAAGGGGCGGGGCTTCGCTCAGGCGTTACGGCAGCGCGCATCGAAGGACAGGTGAGGGAGAGGCTGGCGGCCCCAAAACTGAGGTAAAGTTCTTTATCCCTGTCGAAGTTTAACGCTTAGTTTTATTAAAATGGCTTTGGGAGGCGGCTCGAGCCCGCAGCATGGATGTGTTTTCCGGTGGCTAAAGCGACTATTCCTGTTTCTAGGGTCCATCATGACCGTCCTCAGCACGGGCGTGTTGCGAAATCTGACGCTGGTGATCCTCATCCTGTCCGCACTCACGGTTCTGTTATTAATGTACTTCAAGTCGTCCCCCTTACCCAAATGTCATCCTTACCCGGTCGAGTGGTCAGAGACTGAGAAGTCGGGGAACGCGTCGGCAAAGACCCGCCAGAAAAAACCCGTGTTGCTCGTCTGGTTCTGGCCCGAGAACAAAAAGTTCGATCTGCAGGATTGCAAGACGCTCCTGGGGATTGGCGACTGCCAGCTGTCGGATGATAAATCGTTGGCCTCCGAAGTGGACGGGGTTTTGATATATCACAAAGCAATCAGCCAGGACCTGTCCAACCTGCCCACCTCCCGCACCAGAACTCAGAGGTGGATCTGGTTCAACCCAGACCCCCCCTTGGTCTCCCAGCAGATCCCGGGCATAAAAGCGCTTTTCAATCTGACCATGACTTACAGGAAGGACGCCGACATCCAGGTACGGTGGAAGGTCTCCGCCAGGAAAACCCCGGAAAAAGGCTTCACGCCTCCTCCGAAGCGGCGTTTGGTCTGCTGGATCGTGGACAGCAAAGAGATGACCAACACCTTCAATCAGACCTACAACGCCTACGTGGACCTCCTCAAGCACATCGCGGTGGACCTCATCGACAAGATGGAGGGCGAGGACTACCTGTCCACCATCAAAAGCTGCAAGTTCTACCTGTCCTTGGAGAGCTCCATTCACAGAGATTACATCACCGAGAAGTTCACCACGCCTCTGGCCCTCGGGACCGTCCCGGTGGCCCTGGGCCCCCCGAGGAGAAACTACGAGAGTTTTGTCCCGGGTTCTTCCTTCATTCACGTGAACGATTTTGCCGATTCCGCTGCCCTGGCCGCGCACCTCCAGAGCCTCGACCAGGACGAGGAGGCCTACCTGAGATACTTCGACTGGCGGAAGTTTTACACCATCGGGACCCCGTTTGCTGACGAAAAGTACCGGTTCCTGCACCCCATCTGCCAGGCCTGCCACCACCTGAGCGTGAGCAGGGTCTTCAGATACGTCCCTGACCTGTACAAGTGGTTTTTAGTGGCGACGTAAACACGCGCACGCATGCACACACACACACACACACACACACACACACACACACAGACACGTGTGTAGCTGCACTTAAGAAGAAATTTTTACTAAATTAAAAAAACCACCACATTCTCTTTCCCACTCTCACTTCATAATGAGGCCCGGCTCTGACCCAGGACTGTTGATAGGAACGTTTTCCTCTTTCCTGAGCCTGTTGGGGGGGGGGGGGGGTTAATTGTCTGCTTTTGTGTTTATGCATTCATTCTGGCCCTATAAAGAAGGTTTTGCTGGTTTTTCTATTTAGCTCTGTGGTGGGTAGATTCTCAGGTTTAGGTGGGTAGATTCTCAGGTTTAGGTGGGTAGATTCTCAGGTTTAGGTGGGTAGATTCTCAGGTTTAGGTGGGTAGATTCTCAGGTTAAGGTGGGTAGATTCTCAGGTTAAGGTGGGTAGATTCTCAGGTTAAGGTGGGTAGATTCCCAGGTTAAGGTGCCACTAAACAGCTACTTTGCGTTACAGATTGAAATGTTCTATAATGATTTTGCTGCATACAGGCGTTGGATATTTTGCCCTTCACTCCAGCTGTGCAGGGTGTGTATATTATTTTTGGTAGTTTGAAATATAAGTGGGATATGTTATGTTGGTGATGTATAAGTGGTGGCATGTGTTTGACCCTGACTCCTCATGATTAACACACAATTAAATAATAACACACAATTATTTTTTTGTGTACTCAATAGAAAATCTGTTTTGTTGTGTTTCTTTGCAACTAGGTCATTAAAAAGAGTTAAATAGAAGAAACAAATGGATTGATTTTTTTTTTTTAGTAATTATTCGTGCATTTTAGGTTCAGAACGACAAAAATTTCAGCTTTAAATTCCGTTTGTTGTTGTTGCTGCTGCTCCTCATATATTCATCCAAAATCGGCAACTTTAATCATCACAGCTATGATCCGTGTAAGTACGTCCTGCTGTGTTTCTTTCATTGAATGTTCTTATTCAGTTATCATCTGGCAGCTGACTGTTGAATGACACATTTTGCAAAGATAAGTTGTCTGCTCGGCCTCCGGTGCCTCGTGTCTTAATCTGAAGATGCTGGAAGTCCGAAGCCTGGAGAGGTACAGTGGCCGGTGAGCGTTCAGGTACCTTGGGGACCGGAGGCGGTGCAGCCAGTTGACTGATTTTTGGGTTTTGATTCACAACAAGGTTTTTGTTCTGTGGATCTTCTTTATTTTTGACTCATTGGCTGCATGAAATACATGAAATACAAGAACTAGAGACAATTTATAATTTGAAATAAGTAAAACCATGGTGGTGATAAGACACGAGCTTAGAGGGGGTTCAGTGATAAAAGAACAGTACACCACTGACTTTCACATGTTGTGATCTTTCTGTTAAGAAGCCGAAGGCAGCAAATGGAACCCTGGATTCACATTTTGGGTCCTAAGAGAGTGAAAAGCCCCAAATGTATACAAACGCCCTCGTCCTTTAGCATACATCGTATCAAAGTACCATCAAAAACCTTCCAAGACTGCAGCTGTGATTAGGTGGAGCAGGTACCAACACGGTCATCTAGCAGTCAGTCAACTTTTACTGGATCAACAAGTTTGCCTGACTTATTGTGAGCAGTCTTTGTCAGTGTTCATATAGGATTGGGTGTTGGCATGTATGCATAGCCGGGCTGCAGAGTCGACACATGAGCAGGATGAGCCAAACTAATGCAAACATTTCTATTTCTTGAGTATTTGTTTGGCAGACACCATGTTATTGAACTTGACGCATCCAGTAGAGGGCAAGTCTGCCCTCTACTGGATGCGTGCGGTGCTCACAGTCAAGGGTCCGCCTGGGTTTATGTGGTGCGTTTTCAGTGTTTTCTCTCTCGTTTACAGGCTTTAGGCCGAGCGAAACGCCATCATTGTGTTTTCAGCATGCTTTCCTGCCAGACAGCAACTGTGACAATTACAGTTATGTCATGGAAAACCTTTTTCTGTAAGTAGACGCCACATGGAGCAGTATCCTCCAACAACGTTCATTTGGTCTGTTTTTGCCAGTTGTGTTTTTCTTTGTTTCTTTGGTGTCAGACACCAAAAGTGTCCAAGAGTGAAGCTCAATAGTAAACAGATTGAGCTCAACGGGGGCATGGAATTATGTTACAGTGACACAAACGGCTGTTTTCAAATTGTGAGCAGAGAGAGTGTGATTTACCCTGGTTTATGCAGGTACGTCATAAACACCTTGGAGTTAATGGTGGCAGAAGATTATATGATTGTGTACCTGAATGGCGCCCACACCACGCAGGAGACTACCAGGATTTTCATGGATGAAAAAGTGCTATCAGATGATTGATCGAAGGTAATATTCACACATGCTGCCATCAAGGCCTGTTCTTCTGCATTCCTCTTTGCTACTAAGAGGCAGCAGTCAGGCTCTGAACGTAAACAACATTTATGTTTTTCTGGGACGATTGTGTGTTTTATGTTTGTTTTAATTCTTCTTTGATTCTCCTCTTTTCCCGCAGGCTGAAGAAAAACCTTAAAATGTTCATCATTGTCCATCCTTCCTGGTTTATACGGACTTTGCTGGGGATCACAAGGCCCTTCATAAGGTTCCAGCCAGCTTTTTTAACTTTTAACGTTCCTTATAACCACTGACGTGCGGTCATGCTGACCAAAGAAAGAACAAGTGTACATAAATAAATATTATTATTTTCCACTGATATGTGTTAAAAATGCATTTGGAGTATGACTACACATTTCTGCCATTTTATTGAGTAAAAATTGCTGAATTTGAGTTTTTTCCGATCAAATCCAGGGCAGAAACCGCGGGTGAGGCAGGGGCGAATTGTGCCTCACGTCTGACTGCATGATCCAATACAAACTGGGTTGCATGAGGTGTGCCAGTTTTTGTTCCTCAGCATATCGCTAATATGAACTTTACAGAAATAGTCGTTATACACCATGACTTTCTGCAGTCTATGTAATGTCTTTATGCATGTGTGAGAGAACTTTTCCTGCTGATCGCACAATAAAGTGCAGAGAAAAGTCAGCAGGTGAGGCAGGCAGTACTCTGGCTCACCTCAAGGGGGCGTACGCAGGTTGGCAGGTGCTTTCTTGCTGCAGCGCTGGCTCATTTTAATAGGCAAACTTTATTAAAATTTATTGAAGCACCAGAATTTAAAGTTTGAAAAATAACAAATTAAATTCGTGCTGCAAACATTTCTGCACTTTAGTTTGTTTACAGTTTATATGAATTTCTTAAAACACAAGGTGGGTGCTCTATCCATAGCTATAAAAGAAAGTTCTTTATAGGACAAATATGTTCCTGTCTATATGTTTGTGTTGGTTTGTGAGTGTAATTGAAAGAGGAATGCTGATGGGATATGAAGCATTATCAGTAGTTGTATGCTGTTGGAAAAATGGTGAAATAAGATGCTTTTTTCAGTTCTTACAATCATAAATCTGACTCTTGAGGAGTCAGTGCCTCACCAGCCATGAACCTCACCGCACGTGACTGCTTATAACTTATAAGGTTTACTTCCTCGTAAATCCGTAAACTCCACGTCCCTTCCTCAGAGTGGCAATCATTACCAAAATATGGAAACATTTCACAAGAAAATAAAGATCAAGATTTTGAACTTCAGAGTGTTAAAGAAAGCAATTTTGGTGATTCAAAAAATGGATTTATTAAAACTGAAATGAAACATTTAGAGGAAATGTTCCACCCATACTCTGAAATGTACGTCGGTAATGTTGGAGCAGCTCACCTGACAGTTCACCTGAGTTTGTAGCAACTTTGTGACGGCACATTTTACATACGTGACGTGACGCTTTTGTGTTTTTCTTCAGCACAAAGTTCAGCAGTAAGATCAAATATGTGAACAGCCTCCAGGAGCTGGGACGGATCATTCCGATGGAGTATGTCAACATTCCAGCCAGCATCATCCGGTCAGTCAGTCTGTGTTTGCTATAAAGACAGAATGAAACATGTATGCTATGACAACAAACCGCTGTCATTTATTTTACAACAGAGTGAAAGGTGTCACATCAGAGCAGCATTAAAGCTTGTTTGAGAAGCAGGTGTAGATGGAGCTGCCTTCCAAATCTGTCGCTCCGATTTAAAGCACAAAGTTCAGCACAAATTTAATTTCAAATGTAATTATTTGCATTCTGCCGGTAACCCGTTAAGCTGATTGGCTGTGTCTCAGGCTCTCAGGGCGCAATCACCCTGTTAAATACAGCAGGTAAAAATTCCTTCCTGTACAAACCAGACACCTGGATGTTTCCCACAGAAGAAGCTGTCTAACCTGTCCGCACTGGTTTGCTTAATGTGGGTTTATATCGAAGAGGTATGCACCCAGGATCTGTGTGCCAAACTGAAATCAGAACAAATACAAATCTGTGTGTGGGGAACAAAATGAGAAAACAGAGAAAAAAGAGCCGCAGTTGACCTTTGCTGATCCTTGCCCACCTCTCTCCTATCTTCTCTCCAACCCAGAGTTGACAAGAAGAGAACCTGGGATCTTTGACAGCCAGCGTGCCGCCCACACCTACACACTATTGTACTTATGTGTTAAGCAGATGTAAATTGTGCAGCAAGGTGTGACTACGTGGAAACGGGGAGCCAGGCATCGAGCAGAGGGTGTCACCATGCTGGAGTTTTGGTCTTTTCTTCTCCCTCAGCGCCGCAAAAAAAAACTTGCTAATTTGTATATCCAGTGTAGCACGACCCAGTTATGAGTTGAGTTTTCCGTGTGTGTGTGTGTGTGATAATACCGAATGACCACAGCGCAGGAGTTAGTCTACTTTTTAAACTTACATTTGTATCCCTTTTGGCCTGAGGTGGGATTCCTTTATTGTAAAATATGCCCAAGTACTTCATTAAAAGGAGATTCTATTCAAAACTGCCCATTCAAAGAGTCCCAATGTGGTTGTTTTTGTGTGTGTGTGTGTGTGTGTGTGTGTGTGTGTGTGTGTGTGTGTGGTGTGTGCGTGTGTGTGTGTGTGTGCCTGGTTGTGAGACCATGTACGGCATCAGCTTTTCCCTTTTCTCTCTCATTTTCTCTCCTTTATTTTATGTGGCACCAGCAGCTGTGCATGCTGGCAGATGTGCCCAGATGTTGCCCTGTGATGGAGACACCTGAGTGGAACGCGCTCATTTGATGCAACACAGCAGCACTGGCGTCACATTCTGTCCTTCAGTAAATGTGTGGATGCCAAAAAAAATACTCTGATCAAAGTCAATGTACTGATTCAACTTTTCTACTCAAGTAAAAGTAAGAAAGTAAAGCCTCTGAGATGATTAAGCTAAATAAGTAACAAGGATTGATTGATTGATTGATTGATTGATTGATTGATTGATTGAGAAACTGGATTGATTGCTGGACCTGTGAGGAGATCAAATACCTTCTGCTTTATTTCAAATATTTCTTACAAAGATCTCCGTCTCTGCGGACTCAGTGTTTCAAGCGTCTAAAGATGGCTGAGGGGAGCTTTCAAAAGGTTTGTGCCTGTGGTCTTCCAGTTTCTCCATTGTAGATCCTTTTCGTGGCGTTTGTAAATGAGGCTGCCTTACCGGGACCGGTGTTCACGGGCCTTTGGGCGTTTTCAGAGTTGTGTGTGTGGTTCTGCTACTGTTTTGGTATTTTCTCAACCTGCATTGCATCGGTCCATTACCCCCACCCCCACCACCCCCCCCCCCCCCCCCCCCCAGGCACATCTCAGAGCTAACTGAGTCTCCGTTCTGTTCTGTTTTTATTTTTGTTTCTTTTCCTCTTTCTTCTTCCTGCTTGGCTTGTTCTTGCCACCCTTTACATTGCGCTATCACAGATCGTGGGAGAGTGTTGTACTTGGTTTTGCTTCTCCTGTCTGTCCTCATTGTTGGTTATGGTGCTGGTCCGGTTCTAAAGAGTTCTGACCACTGGAAGTCGGTGTGCTGAGGTCCAGAGGGGGTACTCCTCTTGAGTGGGTTTGTGATCTGGATGCTACTTTCTTCTCTGTGGTGAAGGTTCATGTCCAGGAATGCTTTGATGCGGTTGGTTCTTGTTCGTGGGTGAATTGTGTGTTGTCCGTGCTGTCTGTGGGTGGTGAGGGGGTTCCTGGTTTGTCCAGACTTTTCTATTTCTAGTGATCCTCTACCTGATGCCTCAAGAGTGTTGGTCTGTATCGTGCAGGTGAAACCTGCATTATTACAGCTATAATTGCATTATTGCAGCTATTGTTTGCAGCTATAACAGATCCATGTGGAAGGAGCGACCACAGACGCCACGTTTATAACCTCACAGCCCTGCGGCACCCATTATTTAGTAAGTGTAGATGGTGCCGCCTCAGGGCATATTCAGAAAAAGGTAAGATGGCTGTCTGGTGTTGATTAACTTGCTTCACCAAACACAACCCGGAAAACCTGTTTGACAGTATGTCATGCAGGTCATGTTGCACCTGTCTGAAATGCAATGACAGGATGCTGTTGTGTTGCTCATTATTTTTAAAAACACACACACACGCTACTGACTCCTCATAACGCAATTCTGTTTTCTAGTCTGAGAATAAAGTATCTAACGTGCACTATTGTAACAGTGTGCGAACAATGACTTTTCTTCAAGTTTCTTCGAGTGACGTCATGTGGCTGGGCTGCCCGAGCCACAAAGGGGCGGGGCTTCGCTCAGGCGTTACGGCAGCGCGCATCGAAGGACAGGTGAGGAAGAGGCTGGCGGCCCCAAAACGGAGGTAAAGTTCTTTATCCTGTCGAAGTTTTAACGCTTAGTTTTATTAAAATGGGCTTTGGGGAGGCGGCTCGAGGCCGCAGCATGGATGTGTTTCCGGTGGCTAAAGCGACTATTCCTGTTTCTAGGGTCCATCATGACCGTCCTCAGCACGGGCGTGTTGCGAAATCTGACGCTGGTGATCCTCATCCTGTCCGCACTCACGGTTCTGTTATTAATGTACTTCAAGTCGTCCCCCTTACCCAAATGTCATCCTTACCCGGTCGAGTGGTCAGAGATTGAGAAGTCGGGGAACGCGTCGGCAAAGACCCGCCGGAAAAAACCCGTGTTGCTCGTCTGGTTCTGGCCCGAGAACAAAAAGTTCGATCTGCAGGATTGCAAGACGCTCCTGGGGATTGGCGACTGCCAGCTGTCGGATGATAAATCGTTGGCCTCCGAAGTGGACGGGGTTTTGTTATATCACAAAGCAATCAGCCAGGACCTGTCCAACCTGCCCACCTCCCGCACCAGAACTCAGAGGTGGATCTGGTTCAACCCAGACCCCCCTTGGTCTCCCAGCAGATCCCGGGCATACAAGCGCTTTTCAATCTGACCATGACTTACAGGAAGGACGCCGACATCCAGGTACGGTGGAAGGTCTCCGCCAGGAAAACCCCGGAAAAAGGCTTCACGCCTCCTCCGAAGCGGCGTTTGGTCTGCTGGATCGTGGACAGCAAAGAGATGACCAACACCTTCAATCAGACCTACAACGCCTACGTGGACCTCCTCAAGCACATCGCGGTGGACCTCATCGACAAGATGGAGGGCGAGGACTACCTGTCCACCATCCAAAAGCTGCAAGTTCTACCTGTCCTTGGAGAGCTCCATTCACAGAGATTACATCACCGAGAAGTTCACACACGCCTCTGGCCCTCGGGACCGTCCCGGTGGCCCTGGGCCCCCCGAGGAGAAACTACGAGAGTTTTGTCCCGGGTTCTTCCTTCATTCACGTGAACGATTTTGCCGATTCCGCTGCCCTGGCCGCGCACCTCCAGAGCCTCGACCAGGACGAGGAGGCCTACCTGAGATTCTACTTCGACTGGCGGAAGTTTTACACCATCGGGACCCCGTTTGCTGACGAAAAGTACCGGGTTCCTGCACCCCATCTGCCAGGCCTGCCACCACCTGAGCGTGAGCAGGGTCTTCAGATACGTCCCTGACCTGTACAAGTGGTTTTTAGTGGCGACGTAAACACGCGCACGCACAACACACACACACACACACACACACACGTGTGTAGCTGCACTTAAGAAGAATATTTTGTTTTTTACTAAATTAAAAAAAACACCACATTCTCTTCCCCTCTCTCACTTCATAATGAGGGCCCGGCTCTGACCCAGGACTGTTGATAGGAACGTTTTCCTCTTTCCTGAGCCTGTTGGGGGGGGGGTTTCATTGTCTGCTTTGTGTTTATATGCATTCATTCTGGCCCTATGAAGAAGGTTTTGCTGGTTTTTGTTTTTCTATTTAGGCTCTGTGGTTTGATGCAAATGTTCCCGACTGTTCGTGAACAGTCCAGTCCCACTGTATCAGTGACCAAGTGAAGTACAGGTTTAGCTGGGTAGATTCTCAGGTTTAGGTGGGTAGATTCTCAGGTTTAGGTGGGTAGATTCTCAGGTTTAGCTGCGTAAGATTCTCAGGTTAGGTGGGTAGATTCTCAGGTTTAGCTGCGTAGATTCTCAGGTTTAGGTGTGTAGATTCTCAGGTAGCTGGGTAGATTCTCAGGTTTAGGTGGGTAGATTCTCAGGTTTAGGTGGGTAGATCTCAGGTTTAGGTGGGTAGATTCTCAGGTTTAGGTGGGTAGATTCTCAGGTTTAGGTGGGTAGATTCTCAGGTTAGGTGGGTAGATTCTCAGGTTTAGGTGGGTAGATTCTCAGGTAGGTGGGTAGATTCTCAGGTTTAGGTGGTAGATTCTCAGGTTAGGTTGGGGTAGATGGCTAAAATGGCGCTGTCTCAGGCGGCAGCCAGTAGTAGCAGCTCCCTAAAACATGGCTAAAATGGCGGCTGTCTCAGGCGGCAGCCAGTAGTAGCAGCTCCCTAAAACTTAATTGTTCTTTTTAAACTTTCGTAGTGTTTTCTATACTTGTTTACATCTTTTCTATTTGGATTTTCTTCTTTCTTTCCATTTTCAACTGGAGTATTCAGACACCATGTTTGGAGGCTCGAATACTTTTTTCTGCTGTTTTGCGGTGCTTGGGTTATTCGCGGCCCCCATCAGCTGTGCCGAGAAGCGGAGCGGTATTGTCTATAACAACGCGACCAGCTATGGCTCTAAGACCACCATCCCTTTGTGGTCGAGAGAAGCCCCAAATCCCTAAGGAGGTGAGGAGGAAACAACGAGGGACTAAGGCTGGAGTTAACAGAGGATGAAGAGGCGACGTTTTAAACCCTGCGTCCCCGTGGTCATAACGGGGAATGTCAGGTCCCTGGCGAATAAGATGGACGAGCTGGAGGCGCTCACACGGACCCAGCGGGAGTACAGAGAGGCCAGTATCATGTGTTTCACGGAGACGTGGCTCCATGGACTGATACCGGACTCTAATGTGACGATCGCTGGTTTCACCACTGTGCGAGCGGACCGAGACACCACCGCGGCCGGTAAGAAGAAAGGAGGGGGACTGGCCGTGTTCGTTAGCAACAGGTGGTGCAACCCGGAGCATATTCACGTCAAGGAGCGCGTGTGCAGTCCCGACGTGGAACTTATTGCTATCGGACTCCGTCCATACTATTTGCCACGGGAGTTTACTAACGTCATCGCCATCACCGTTTATATTCCCCCGACCGGTAAAGCGGACTCGGCCTGTGACGTCATCCACTCTGTCACGGCTGACCTGCAGACTAAACATCCCGGAGCCTTTATCCTCATCACAGGGGACTTCAATCATGCCTCCCTTAAGTCCACTCTCCCTACATTCCACCAGTATGTCCAGTGCAGCACGAGAGACAGGAAGACTTTGGATCTACTGTATGCTAATGTCACCAGAGCATACACTTCCACTGCACTCCCTCCGCTAGGCAAGTCTGACCACAATCTCGTGCTGCTCTCCCCATCATACACACCTGTGGTTCAGCAGCAACCAGTCACTGTGAGGACTGTTATGAAATGGTCTGATGGTGCCGTGGACTGTCTGCGGGATGCCCTGGAGACCACCAACTGGTCTGCTCTCTGTGAACCACATGGTGAGGACCTGGATGGACTGACAGACTGTGTTTCGGACTACATCAAGTTCTGCACTGAGAACTCCGTCCCCACCAAGAAGGTACGCTGTTACCCAAACAACGAACCATGGGTGACAAGTGACCTGAAGGCCCTTTTGAATAAGAAGAAGAGGGCCTTCACTGCTGGGGGACCCGGCTGAGCTCAGGAGTGTACAGAAGGAACTGAAACGCAGTCTGAAGGAGAGCAAGGACGCCTACAGGAAGAAGCTGGAGGAGAGACTGGAGAGGAACCAGACCAGGGATGTTTGGAGTGGGATGAGGACGATCACTGGCTTCCAGAAGAAAGGAATACGCTCAGCTGATGGGAACGTGGACCAAGCCAATGAGTTGAACCAGTTCTTCAACAGGTTTGACTCTAGCTCCCCCTCCCCCAGCTGTCCCAATATTCCTCTGGATAACAATGGGTCCCCTTCACACCTCCCAGAGCCCCTAACACCTCTGCCAACTTCTTCCCCCTCCCCCCTGCTGACACCCTACATGGATCCCAGCATGTCACCCATCCCCCCGACAGGACTGTCCTTCACGTCTGGCCAGGTGAGGAGAGAGCTGGAGAGGCTCAACCAGAGAAAGGCTGCCGGACCGGACGGCATCAGCCCACGAGTGCTGAGGAACTGCTCCAGGCAGCTGTGTGGGATACTGCAGCACCTGTTCAACCAGAGCCTTCATCTTCAGAGGATCCCAGTGCTCTGGAAGACATCCTGCCTGGTCCCGGTGCCAAAGAAGACCCATCCTGTGGCACCGAGTGACTACAGGCCAATAGCACTGACCTCTCACATTATGAAGGTCATGGAGCGGCTGGTGCTGACACACCTCAGACCTCTGGTGAGCCCCTTTCAGGACCCTCTGCAGTTTGCCTATCAGCCCAAGGTGGGGGTTGATGACGCAGTGATATACCTGCTGCAGAGGGCTTACTCCTCCTTGGACAGACTAAACACCACAGTGCGGGTCATGTTCTTCGACTTCTCTTCTGCCTTCAATACCATCCAGCCAAGACTGCTGAGGGCGAAGTTGGAGAAGATGCAGATGGATGCTCCCCTTGTTTCTTGGATCGAGGACTACCTGACAGGTCGGCCACAGTTTGTGAGACTGCGGAGCTGTGTGTCCGACCCCCTGATGAGCAACACAGGAGCTCCTCAAGGAACTGTGCTCTCCCCATTCCTGTTCACCACCTACACAGCCGACTTCCAGTACCACTCTGAGACATGTCATCTCCAGAAGTACTCGGATGACACAGTCATAGTCGGGTGTGTGGAGAATGGACAGGAGGATGAATACAGGGACCTTGTGGAGAGTTTTGTCAGGTGGAGCAGGGAGAACCTTCTGCAGCTCAACGTGACCAAGACGAAGGAGATGGTGGTGGATTTCAGAAAAGCAAGTCCCCACCCTCCCCAGTCTGCATCAGTGGGAAGGACGTGGAAATAGTCCCATCTTACAGGTTCCTGGGTGTTCAGCTGGACAATAAACTGGAGTGGTCCACAAACACCGATGCTGTCTACAAGAAGGCCATGAGCAGACTCTATTTCCTCAGGAGACTCAGGTCCTTCAGTGTTTGCAGCAGGATGCTCCAGATGTTCTACCAGTCTGTCATGGCTAGCACCATCTTCTCTGCTGTAGTGTGCTGGGGTGCAGGCATTAAAGCAAAGGATGCCAACAGACTCAACAAACTCATCAAAAAGGCAGGGTCTGTTGTTGGCTGTAGACTTGATAACTTGGACGAGGTGGTGAGGGACAGGATGGTGTTGAAACTGCGGACAATCATGGACAGTCCCTCCCACCCCCTCCATAAACACAGTGGACAAACTGAGGAGCAGCTTCAGCAACAGACTCCTGCAGCCTCGCTGCTCCAAGGAACGGTACAGGAAGTCATTCCTGCCGTCCGCCATTAAACTGTACAATTCACTCAAACCAACTCAACAATAATTGTGTAATGTTATGTTGTAATTTTATTCTAATTATTCTATATTTATGTATATATGCTTATAATATGTATATATTATATTATGTATATATTATATATATGCTTATATATATGCTGTATATATGCTTATAACATTCTAATCTATCTGTATTTATTTTTTCTGTCTCTTTACTCCTGCATTCGCTGCTACTATAATTCAATTTCCCCACGGGGATGAATAAAGTCCATCTTAATCTTAGATTCTCAGGTTTAGGTGGGTAGATTCTCAGGTTTAGGTGGGGTAGATGCTCAGGTTTAGGTGGGTAGATGCTCAGGTTTAGGTGGGTAGATGCTCAGGTTTAGGTGGGTAGATTCTCAGGTTTAGGTGGGTAGATGCTCAGGTTTAGGTGGGTAGATTCTCAGGTTAAGGTGCCACTAAACAGCTACTTTGCGTTACAGATTCAAATGTTCTATAATGATTTTGCTGCATACGGGCGTTGGATATTTTGCCCTTCACTCCAGCCGTGGCAGGGTGTGTACTAAATGAAGTGTTTTTACAGCTCTGTTCCTTTTATTATTTTATCAGTTTTATGTTACTGCACTAAACTGGCTACTGGACTTGATGTTGAGTTAATCATTTTACACATCTCTCATCCCAATTGCAGGGTGCCAATGGAAGGGTTCAAAAAAGGTAAATGTGACTGATTCCTGATTATCGCTGACTTTGATTTTGAAAACTAAATTCCATTTGTGCAGGAAAATAAAGTATATTATTTTTGGTCATTTGAAATATAAGTGGGATAT
>NW_021821627.1:0-37981 GCF_901000725.2 Takifugu rubripes | reverse complement strand
TCACACTAAACCACTGCAAAGAGAGGTCATATATGGTTTAAAAAAAGCCATGATTAAATATTCTTCACACAGATGTTTTTCTTCACATGCTGTGAAAATATGGAATTTGTGTTGACACAGAAATCACATCCACAGATGATATTCAAATTATGGCTTTTTTGAACCATATATGACCTCTTTGAAGTGAGTTAGTGTGACTGCATAGGTCAGTGGTTTAAGCCACTGTCTTCTTTTGCGGAAGGTTGTTGGTTCGAATCCAGGCGGGACTTTGGTTTCAAGAATCAATATTCTTCACACACATGTTTTTGGTTTTACCGTGGTGACTGTCATGCATTGCATCACAATTTTTTTTCACACATATGTTTTTGATGATATTCAAATTATGGCTTTTTTGAACCATATATGACCTCTTTGCAATGGGCTAGCGTGACTGCATAGGTCAGTGGTTTAAGCCACTGTCTTCTTTTGCGGAAGGTTGTTGGTTCGAATCCAGGCGGGACTGTGGTTTGAAGAATCAATATTCTTCACACACATGTTTTTGACTGTCATGCATTGCATCACAATTTTTAGGACCAAGTATCCTCTTTAGAAATTACTGTATGGTGGGAAAGAGGATCGGACGACAGCTTATAAATCATCACCCCTGTAACTATTCCAGCAATGAATCACAAACTAAAAAGGGAAAAAGTCATATAATTGATGTATAAAAAAACAAAAACATATGTGTGAAGAATATTGATTCTTCAAACCAAAGTCCCGCCTGGATTCGAACCAACAACCTTTGGTAAAAAAAAGGCAGTGGCTTAAACCACTGACCTATGAGGTCACACTAAACCACTGCAAAGAGAGGTCATATATGGTTTAAAAAAAGCCATGATTAAATATTCTTCACACAGATGTTTTTCTTCACATGCTGTGAAAATATGGAATTTGTGTTGACACAGAAATCACATCCACAGATGATATTCAAATTATGGCTTTTTTGAACCATATATGACCTCTTTGAAGTGAGTTAGTGTGACTGCATAGGTCAGTGGTTTAAGCCACTGTCTTCTTTTGCGGAAGGTTGTTGGTTCGAATCCAGGCGGGACTTTGGTTTCAAGAATCAATATTCTTCACACACATGTTTTTGGTTTTACCGTGGTGACTGTCATGCATTGCATCACAATTTTTTTTCACACATATGTTTTTGATGATATTCAAATTATGGCTTTTTTGAACCATATATGACCTCTTTGCAATGGGCTAGTGTGACTGCATAGGTCAGTGGTTTAAGCCCCTGTCTTCTTTTGCAGAAGGTTGTTGGTTCGAATCCAGGCGGGACTGTGGTTTGAAGAATCAATATTCTTCACACACATGTTTTTGACTGTCATGCATTGCATCACAATTTTTAGGACCAAGTATCCTCTTTAGAAATTACTGTATGGTGGGAAAGAGGATCGGACGACAGCTTATAAATCAGCACCCCTGTAACTATTCCAGCAATGAATCACAAACTAAAAAGGGAAAAAGTCATATAATTGATGTATAAAAAAACAAAAACATATGTGTGAAGAATATTGATTCTTCAAACCAAAGTCCCGCCTGGATTCGAACCAACAACCTTTGGTAAAAAAAAAGGCAGTGGCTTAAACCACTGACCTATGAGGTCACACTAAACCACTGCAAAGAGAGGTCATATATGGTTTAAAAAAAGCCATGATTAAATATTCTTCACACAGATGTTTTTCTTCACATGCTGTGAAAATATGGAATTTGTGTTGACACAGAAATCACATCCACAGATGATATTCAAATTATGGCTTTTTTGAACCATATATGACCTCTTTGAAATGAGTTAGTGTGACTGCATAGGTCAGTGGTTTAAGCCACTGTCTTCTTTTGCGGAAGGTTGTTGGTTCGAATCCAGGCGGGACTGTGGTTTGAAGAATCAATATTCTTCACACACATGTTTTTGACTGTCATGCATTGCATCACAATTTTTAGGACCAAGTATCCTCTTTAGAAATTACTGTATGGTGGGAAAGAGGATCGGACGACAGCTTATAAATCATCACCCCTGTAACTATTCCAGCAATGAATCACAAACTAAAAAGGGAAAAAGTCATATAATTGATGTATAAAAAAACAAAAACATATGTGTGAAGAATATTGATTCTTCAAACCAAAGTCCCGCCTGGATTCGAACCAACAACCTTTGGTAAAAAAAAAGGCAGTGGCTTAAACCACTGACCTATGAGGTCACACTAAACCACTGCAAAGAGAGGTCATATATGGTTTAAAAAAAGCCATGATTAAATATTCTTCACACAGATGTTTTTCTTCACATGCTGTGAAAATATGGAATTTGTGTTGACACAGAAATCACATCCACAGATGATATTCAAATTATGGCTTTTTTGAACCATATATGACCTCTTTGAAATGAGTTAGTGTGACTGCATAGGTCAGTGGTTTAAGCCACTGTCTTCTTTTGCGGAAGGTTGTTGGTTCGAATCCAGGCGGGACTTTGGTTTCAAGAATCAATATTCTTCACACACATGTTTTTGGTTTTACCGTGGTGACTGTCATGCATTGCATCACAATTTTTTTTCACACATATGTTTTTGATGATATTCAAATTATGGCTTTTTTGAACCATATATGACCTCTTTGCAATGGGCTAGTGTGACTGCATAGGTCAGTGGTTTAAGCCACTGTCTTCATTTGCGGAAGGTTGTTGGTTCGAATCCAGGCGGGACTGTGGTTTGAAGAATCGATATTCTTCACACACATGTTTTGACTGTCATGCATTGCATCACAATTTTTAGGACCAAGTATCCTCTTTAGAAATTACTGTATGGTGGGAAAGAGGATCGGACGACAGCTTATAAATCAGCACCCCTGTAACTATTCCAGCAATGAATCACAAACTAAAAAGGGAAAAAGTCATATAATTGATGTATAAAAAAACAAAAACATATGTGTGAAGAATATTGATTCTTCAAACCAAAGTCCCGCCTGGATTCGAACCAACAACCTTTGGTAAAAAAAAAAAGGCAGTGGCTTAAACCACTGACCTATGAGGTCACACTAAACCACTGCAAAGAGAGGTCATATATGGTTTAAAAAAAGCCATGATTAAATATTCTTCACACAGATGTTTTTCTTCACATGCTGTGAAAATATGGAATTTGTGTTGACACAGAAATCACATCCACAGATGATATTCAAATTATGGCTTTTTTGAACCATATATGACCTCTTTGAAATGAGTTAGTGTGACTGCATAGGTCAGTGGTTTAAGCCACTGTTTTCTTTTGCGGAAGGTTGTTGGTTCGAATCCAGGCGGGACTTTGGTTTCAAGAATCAATATTCTTCACACACATGTTTTTGGTTTTACCGTGGTGACTGTCATGCATTGCATCACAATTTTTAGGACCAAGTATCCTCTTTAGAAATTACTGTATGGTGGGAAAGAGGATCGGACGACAGCTTATAAATCAGCACCCCTGTAACTATTCCAGCAATGAATCACAAACTAAAAAGGGAAAAAGTCATATAATTGATGTATAAAAAACAAAAACATATGTGTGAAGAATATTGATTCTTCAAACCAAAGTCCCGCCTGGATTCGAACCAACAACCTTTGGTAAAAAAAAGGCAGTGGCTTAAAGCACTGACCTATGAGGTCACACTAAACCACTGCAAAGAGAGGTCATATATGGTTTTAAAAAAGCCATGATTAAATATTCTTCACACAGATGTTTTTCTTCACATGCTGTGAAAATATGGAATTTGTGTTGACACAGAAATCACATCCACAGATGATATTCAAATTATGGCTTTTTTGAACCATATATGACCTCTTTGAAGTGAGTTAGTGTGACTGCATAGGTCAGTGGTTTAAGCCACTGTCTTCTTTTGCGGAAGGTTGTTGGTTCGAATCCAGGCGGGACTTTGGTTTCAAGAATCAATATTCTTCACACACATGTTTTTGGTTTTACCGTGGTGACTGTCATGCATTGCATCACAATTTTTTTTCACACATATGTTTTTGATGATATTCAAATTATGGCTTTTTTGAACCATATATGACCTCTTTGCAATGGGCTAGTGTGACTGCATAGGTCAGTGGTTTAAGCCACTGTCTTCTTTTGCGGAAGGTTGTTGGTTCGAATCCAGGCGGGACTGTGGTTTGAAGAATCAATATTCTTCACACACATGTTTTTGACTGTCATGCATTGCATCACAATTTTTAGGACCAAGTATCCTCTTTAGAAATTACTGTATGGTGGGAAAGAGGATCGGACGACAGCTTATAAATCATCACCCCTGTAACTATTCCAGCAATGAATCACAAACTAAAAAGGGAAAAAGTCATATAATTGATGTATAAAAAAACAAAAACATATGTGTGAAGAATATTGATTCTTCAAACCAAAGTCCCGCCTGGATTCGAACCAACAACCTTTGGTAAAAAAAAAGGCAGTGGCTTAAACCACTGACCTATGAGGTCACACTAAACCACTGCAAAGAGAGGTCATATATGGTTTTAAAAAAAGCCATGATTAAATATTCTTCACACAGATGTTTTTCTTCACATGCTGTGAAAATATGGAATTTGTGTTGACACAGAAATCACATCCACAGATGATATTCAAATTATGGCTTTTTTGAACCATATATGACCTCTTTGAAGTGAGTTAGTGTGACTGCATAGGTCAGTGGTTTAAGCCACTGTCTTCTTTTGTGGAAGGTTGTTGGTTCGAATCCAGGCGGGACTTTGGTTTCAAGAATCAATATTCTTCACACACATGTTTTTGGTTTTACCGTGGTGACTGTCATGCATTGCATCACAATTTTTTTTCACACATATGTTTTTGATGATATTCAAATTATGGCTTTTTTGAACCATATATGACCTCTTTGCAATGGGCTAGTGTGACTGCATAGGTCAGTGGTTTAAGCCACTGTCTTCTTTTGCGGAAGGTTGTTGGTTCGAATCCAGGCGGGACTGTGGTTTGAAGAATCAATATTCTTCACACACATGTTTTTGACTGTCATGCATTGCATCACAATTTTTAGGACCAAGTATCCTCTTTAGAAATTACTGTATGGTGGGAAAGAGGATCGGACGACAGCTTATAAATCATCACCCCTGTAACTATTCCAGCAATGAATCACAAACTAAAAAGGGAAAAAGTCATATAATTGATGTATAAAAAAACAAAAACATATGTGTGAAGAATATTGATTCTTCAAACCAAAGTCCCGCCTGGATTCGAACCAACAACCTTTGGTAAAAAAAAGGCAGTGGCTTAAACCACTGACCTATGAGGTCACACTAAACCACTGCAAAGAGAGGTCATATATGGTTTAAAAAAAGCCATGATTAAATATTCTTCACACAGATGTTTTTCTTCACATGCTGTGAAAATATGGAATTTGTGTTGACACAGAAATCACATCCACAGATGATATTCAAATTATGGCTTTTTTGAACCATATATGACCTCTTTGAAGTGAGTTAGTGTGACTGCATAGGTCAGTGGTTTAAGCCACTGTCTTCTTTTGCGGAAGGTTGTTGGTTCGAATCCAGGCGGGACTTTGGTTTCAAGAATCAATATTCTTCACACACATGTTTTGGTTTTACCGTGGTGACTGTCATGCATTGCATCACAATTTTTTTTCACACATATGTTTTTGATGATATTCAAATTATGGCTTTTTTGAACCATATATGACCTCTTTGCAATGGGCTAGTGTGACTGCATAGGTCAGTGGTTTAAGCCACTGTCTTCTTTTGCGGAAGGTTGTTGGTTCGAATCCAGGCGGGACTGTGGTTTGAAGAATCAATATTCTTCACACACATGTTTTTGACTGTCATGCATTGCATCACAATTTTTAGGACCAAGTATCCTCTTTAGAAATTACTGTATGGTGGGAAAGAGGATCGGACGACAGCTTATAAATCAGCACCCCTGTAACTATTCCAGCAATGAATCACAAACTAAAAAGGGAAAAAGTCATATAATTGATGTATAAAAAAACAAAAACATATGTGTGAAGAATATTGATTCTTCAAACCAAAGTCCCGCCTGGATTCGAACCAACAACCTTTGGTAAAAAAAAAGGCAGTGGCTTAAACCACTGACCTATGAGGTCACACTAAACCACTGCAAAGAGAGGTCATATATGGTTTAAAAAAAGCCATGATTAAATATTCTTCACACAGATGTTTTTCTTCACATGCTGTGAAAATATGGAATTTGTGTTGACACAGAAATCACATCCACAGATGATATTCAAATTATGGCTTTTTTGAACCATATATGACCTCTTTGAAGTGAGTTAGTGTGACTGCATAGGTCAGTGGTTTAAGCCACTGTCTTCTTTGCGGAAGGTTGTTGGTTCGAATCCAGGCGGGACTTTGGTTTCAAGAATCAATATTCTTCACACACATGTTTTTGGTTTTACCGTGGTGACTGTCATGCATTGCATCACAATTTTTTTTCACACATATGTTTTTGATGATATTCAAATTATGGCTTTTTTGAACCATATATGACCTCTTTGCAATGGGCTAGAGTGACTGCATAGGTCAGTGGTTTAAGCCACTGTCTTCTTTGCGGAAGGTTGTTGGTTCGAATCCAGGCGGGACTGTGGTTTGAAGAATCAATATTCTTCACACACATGTTTTTGACTGTCATGCATTGCATCACAATTTTTAGGACCAAGTATCCTCTTTAGAAATTACTGTATGGTGGGAAAGAGGATCGGACGACAGCTTATAAATCATCACCCCTGTAACTATTCCAGCAATGAATCACAAACTAAAAAGGGAAAAAGTCATATAATTGATGTATAAAAAAACAAAAACATATGTTTGAAGAATATTGATTCTTCAAACCAAAGTCCCGCCTGGATTCGAACCAACAACCTTTGGTAAAAAAAAAGGCAGTGGCTTAAACCACTGACCTATGAGGTCACACTAAACCACTGCAAAGAGAGGTCATATATGGTTTAAAAAAAGCCATGATCAAATATTCTTCACACAGATGTTTTTCTTCACATGCTGTGAAAATATGGAATTTGTGTTGACACAGAAATCACATCCACAGATGATATTCAAATTATGGCTTTTTTGAACCATATATGACCTCTTTGAAATGAGTTAGTGTGACTGCATAGGTCAGTGGTTTAAGCCACTGTCTTCTTTTGCGGAAGGTTGTTGGTTCGAATCCAGGCGGGACTGTGGTTTGAAGAATCAATATTCTTCACACACATGTTTTTGACTGTCATGCATTGCATCACAATTTTTAGGACCAAGTATCCTCTTTAGAAATTACTGTATGGTGGGAAAGAGGATCGGACGACAGCTTATAAATCATCACCCCTGTAACTATTCCAGCAATGAATCACAAACTAAAAAGGGAAAAAGTCATATAATTGATGTATAAAAAAACAAAAACATATGTGTGAAGAATATTGATTCTTCAAACCAAAGTCCCGCCTGGATTCGAACCAACAACCTTTGGTAAAAAAAAGGCAGTGGCTTAAACCACTGACCTATGAGGTCACACTAAACCACTGCAAAGAGAGGTCATATATGGTTTAAAAAAAGCCATGATTAAATATTCTTCACACAGATGTTTTTCTTCACATGCTGTGAAAATATGGAATTTGTGTTGACACAGAAATCACATCCACAGATGATATTAAAATTATGGCTTTTTTGAACCATATATGACCTCTTTGAAATGAGTTAGTGTGACTGCATAGGTCAGTGGTTTAAGCCACTGTCTTCTTTTGCGGAAGGTTGTTGGTTCGAATCCAGGCGGGACTTTGGTTTCAAGAATCAATATTCTTCACACACATGTTTTTGGTTTTACCGTGGTGACTGTCATGCATTGCATCACAATTTTTTTTCACACATATGTTTTTGATGATATTCAAATTATGGCTTTTTTGAACCATATATTGTAGTGGATTTTCCCCTACGCTAAAACACTCAAACTTACGCTTCTATTAAGTCAATATACCTATGCCAGTGCCAAATGAATCAAAGTGCGGGGATACCACGACAGGGTCGAATGATGAGTCAGGTTCAGCTGGTTCACGATCCAAATGATGATTTATTGCAGATCCACAATTCACCATCCATGAGAAGTAGCCCGGGCTAAGTCTGATCTTTGACAAAGATTGCTCTTCTTTTATACTATTTGGAGCCTGGGGCTACCCGCCCCGGGCTCCTCCTTCTGGTTAGCTATTTTTTACTCATTTTCCACCATTAAGTACCGTTTATCACACTTATCAGAAGTTAGGTGTACCTTACATGGTTTTTTTTAAATAGGCACCTTCCTGTTCAAACAGGCAGCCTCCCATCTTTTGTTTAACCCTCTGATAACTTTCCCGGACTTCCCATCTCATAGCAAACATTCACTACAGTGTCATGTGTACATCAAATAGTGACATGCATACATACAGCAGGTGTTCAAACAGTGACAATGACTCGTATACATTTCTTATACGCTTTACCTGTCTAATCATTAACTAAAAGGGTCTATCCCTTGCACTCATTAACTACGATGGTCTACTCATTAGATCAAAGGTTAAATACAACAACCACACATTCTGCCTCTGTTGCCTTATGCCTGTTACCCTTTTTCACTACATTTCCCCCCTTTGGTCCTGACAAGGGCCACTCAAACAGGGGTGTAAGACAAAGGTACACATCTTCACGAGGTAAGAGGAGTTACACTACAGCACTCAGTGAAATTACTAGTCTAGTAATCAGTGAGGGTACTACGCTTATTACTTCAGTATATCATTTAAATCAACCATCCCTCAGTAAGGATCACCACAAGGTGGAGTCTCAACTGAAAGAACAGTTGAACACTCCACCTGAAACCCATCTCTGAACTTGCCTATCCTGATGGTCCAGTGATCGTTACTGCTGGGCTCCTAGCTGCACCCGCAGACATGGCCAGGGAAACATCCCCCCAGTGGTGGCAGGAGGTAAAACCCCAACCAGGTGGCAAGTGCAGTGACGTACCACTACGAATCACACATTGGTACAAGTATACAGATTTTTCACACACATTTATTATATTTGTGACTGTCATATACTAACACACTCAGTCTGTTCTGTTTACACAGCCAGTTACTCTTAGTCTGTTCAAGGAGCTTCTTCTCCCGGTACCCTTATGAGGAATACTCCCCTTAAAACCTTTTTTTATAGGAAACTTTTTATTAGCGTTTGTTTTCACTCAACTAGCTGCCCATCCGCCTAACAGGCAGGTCGATACAGGTAGACACCCTTCAAGCAGAACCCTCATAACTCTGGAGCTTATGCTCCCTTTTCCTATTACTTATTTCGTATCTACCTGTAAAAATCGTCTCATAATAATATATAACACACTCACACTCATACTTTTCCATAACCATTAGTCGTTGGTCATAACATTAGCGCGGGTCATCACCGTGTTTTTCCAGCAGACATTAATAACATCCGTCATACATTCTTACTGCTCGCGCCGGTGTTCGGGGGAGTGTGGGCGGTGGCTAGGCAGTGTTCGCAGGGAACTTCTTTCCCCTCCCCCTCGCGGATGATTGCTCGGTCCCGGCATGGTATTACTGTCCTGTGGTAGCCTTGCACTGCAGAGACGTGCAAGGAGTGTTTGGGTTTGACGTAGATGTGCTATGGTATCCTTGGCTCGGTCATATGCTTCTTGTTGTTGCCTCAGTCTGTTGTGCAGGTCGATGGCTGATTGTCGTGCTGTGGTCAAATGCTTTCTCAATGTCTGTACCTCATGCTGCAGATTCCTTAAACCTCGTTCTCGGGTCTGCTGGTATGCCTGTCTTCGGATGCGTTGAAGCTGTTGTCGGGCCGCTCGGGTCAGGCCTATTTTCATGGCGACATATACTCTGGTGGGCATCCCTCCGACCTCAGCATGAAGTTCTTCCGGACTGTATTGCTCAACAGGACGATTCAGGAAATTGGAGAGATGGGCTTGGTCCCCGTCGCTGACGGTGAGGGTGAGCAGGGAAGATGGTCGTCTGGGTGACGATGGTCGGGCCGCAGGCGGAGCCACTGGTCTGGCCACAGGCGGAACTACTGCCGTTGGTTGTTCCTCATGGATCACGAGCTGGCCCCTGTCTGCTGGATCCTCCGGGCTCTCTGGGCTGTATCGAAATCCGGGGGGCATCAACCCCCCTTGGCTCGCAGCTAGACCCAGTAGAAGATTCGCTGGTTCTTCCATCTGCCGTCTGTCCGGCTCCTCCATCAGCGGGCCTGAGGCTCCCTCACTCCATCTCGGGTACCTGTTGAGAGTGTGTGTGTTTGCCTCTACATGTCGTGTTCCTAGGGATGTGTATGTGTTTTCGTTTCTATTGTCAGTGCCGTGAGGCTGCCAATCGTCCATGGTCAGTTGGGGTCCAGTATAGAAACCCTCCGTCATTTTCAAGAGTCTGTGATGGAGACATGCCATTAAGTTTCTCTCAACATTCATTCACTTCAATCACTCTACGTATTTCTCTACTGATTACGCACTATCTACGATCTTACTATTATATTACAATATTAGTGTTACATACCTTGTGGGGAGCGGATGGTGATCATTTCATTTCTTTCCTATTGGTTCGGTACATTGGTGGGTTCAATACAGCTCAATATATTCTGACTCAGGTTTAATGTTAACATACTCGGACTCCGGCGGGTCAATTTCAACATACTCTGACTCCGGTTCGATTTGCACTTGTATTACAGGATATTGTCCGGCTATGCTAATAAAAATACGCGATATTAACATACGGAGTAATGGGATGATGCAGCAGACCACCAGCAATACCACCAGCACTATTCCTCCCAGTACCATCCCAGCCATTTTTAGATATTTTAGCCATCCCAATTTTCCCATCCAATCCCAGAAACTTTTAACTTGGGTGTTCCAATTGGAGTTTCTTACATGCTCGTCACGCATCTTTCTCATCTCGTTCAGAAGTCCCGTCAAACTGCCGTTGGCACCTGTGTGCATTGGTATCAGAGTGCAACAGTCTTCTCCAATTTCATCACATATGCCTTGATCCCCTGCCATGCGTGATTCTATCACAAATCTATTTTGCAAAGCCATCATTGATGTGGCATGCAATTGCTCTCGCACTAATGACAGTCCTTTTACAGTGTAATTCATGAACCTCTGCTGATTGTACCACAGATAATTTATCCAACGACTATTTCGGGCTATATACTGAGCATTTGCAATTGAGCCATAGATTGGAACTGACCCTGCTCCCCGTCCGGCTTTTATCCATCCGGAGCCTATGGCTACTTTACCTTCTGGTACACCATATGGGACCTGGTCCCAGGTGATGTAAATTTCATTTGTTGCTTTCCAGTCCCAATCCCACGTGTCGAAAGTGTCCTGTGTGTCTCTCTTTTTCCTTGGGGATGTCTGATTTGGTTGTGCCCTTTGTATTATTAATGACAACTGTCCTGTTAACATTAATGGGGCGCATATCCCTTCCCAACTTGGTGGTAGAGTTAGCATCAAGGTGTCATTACCTTCACAAATCCAAAAGACATCTCCCAATGGCCTTGTGCCGTCTGTCAAATCTAACAAACTGTATTGAGCTATGTGAGATGAATTTCGTTCGTAGATTACAGCTCCCCCGTTTGGCACTATCTGTTGACATTGAATTTGGGCCTTTGGGCCGGTCTCACACAGTTTGATGGTTGCTGTGGTGTTCCCGTTGGTTAATTTCGGGTACCAATCGATTCTGCTGCATCTCACCAGTCCTCCCGTATCCGACAATTTTGGAGACCCTCTTTGGACAACATCCTCCAACTCCTGTCCTCGAGCTATACAAAAAGGGAAGACGTTGTTAGGCGGTTTGTGCACTACTGGGGGTAGTGCTTTTACTACATCATAATTGTCGTCTGACAGAAATGTAGGACAGACTTTTTTATCACTATCCCATGGCGGTAAACCTCCTGCCATGTGCATTGCACACAGGGCAAAACATTTAGTGATGTCCGGGCATCCGCCCAGCTCACCTCCTGGTATCCCCTGGATTTGTGGCAGTTTTTTAGCATTATAGCAAGCAATACAATCTTGTTTCTTCCGTTGGCTAGCTTCAAACATTGATTTTGCCGAGTACATTATCCACTGTTGGAACATGTTTGTGTCCCAACGTGACGTTTTTAATTTCTCTAAGTCCCTTTTCCGTCTTGAATTTAACAATTTTACTTTACTTTCAGCTTCTTTTTCTGTCAGCCGTTCTCCTGTTTGTTCATTCTGGCATTCTGATTGAGTGCATCTCACCTGAATGATCACCGTCCCTTCCCCACGGCAGTCCATGCTTTGGGGATATCCCAGCCAATGCTTACCTATTGACTCAGTTCCCAAAATTTCTGTTAATACAAAATCATATATATCTGCTTTGACATGCATTATCCACTTGATTTCTCCATTGTTCCTGTTTACTATTCCCTTGTGAGTTGCTAGTGTGATCATAGCTAGGGCACACGTGTTTAATGCTTTTGTGCGGTGTGTGTGGTGTGTGTTCGGGTTAGTTGTCCTCAGGAGTGTGTTCGGGTTAGTTGTCCTTAGTTGTTCCCCCGTTGTTAAACCGTTAAGGGTTAACATCAACATTATGCAACTAATCAGCAAGCCAATCCGGCCCCGACGGCGAGGGGGACGAAGTTGGCGAATCCCCGGCAGCATCCTCCGAATCACTGCTATCAGAAGGATGTAGGTGAAGATCTTGGCCAGGCGTGGGCGGGCGGTCTGGAAGCGGTGGTACAGCAGGCCCAGGGCTGGCAGTGGGAGTAACAACATGCTCCGAATCAGAGGACTGTGACTGGCGAAGCCGTCGGGCTGCAACCCTGGCGGATCTGCGTTCCCCATGTGGGGAACGGGAGTGGGTGCTTGAAGAGGGTGAGGAAGAGGTGGTGGAGGAGCTTGTGGAGGAGTGTGTTGGACTAACGGCCAGAGGGTGACTATACGTCTCCCTTTCAGCATGCTCAGACTCCGACGGGCCTGGAAAGTGTCCAGGAGGGTCGGGAGGTCTGTGGCGGGTGCAGTGGTTCTTATGGAACCAGAAGGGCTTACCTTCAACTTTTAGGGCAGTGGGAGTGGTAAGTACAACTTTAAAAGGTCCTTCCCTACGTGGTTCGTTCCACTGGCGTCTAAACACCCGTATGAACACGAGGTCCCCCACTTGAACGTCACGGACGTCAACAGGGATGTGTGTCTCGTCCTTGCTGTGGGCTTCTTTCACCTGTTGGAACACAAGTCTGTGGATTTGAGTTAATGCACGTAGGTAGTCACCCAGTTCTCGTTCCAGTTGTTCAAAAGCCGGGCCCTCCACTGGGCCTCGGATCTGAGGAAGAGGCATGGGCCGACCTGTAAGCATCTCATGAGGAGTTAGGTGGGTTAGTCGGTTAGTTTGAGATCGCATAGCCATTAAGGCTATGGGCAGAGCGTCCACCCATGTTATCTTCCCGTTGCCGTCAGCCATGATCTTAGATATTTTAGTTTTTAGAACACCGTTTGCCCGTTCAACTGAACCTTGGGACTGTGGATGGTAAACACACCCGTACTTTTGCGTGATCCCCAGGAGTCTGAACATTTCCTGTATAACTCGGGAAACAAAATGTGGGCCATTATCAGATGATATTGTGTCTGGCATTCCAAATCTGGGAAACACTTCTCTACAGAGAAACCTTGCTGCAGACTTGTAGTCAGCTTTAGAGGTAGGGCACGCTTCAATCCACCTGCTGAACCTACAGACAACAACAAACATATACCTTTTCCTTTCCACACGATCAATCATATCAACATAGTCCATAATTAAGTGTCGAAAAGGACCATCTGGCAGTGGAATGTGAGCCAAGGGCTGTGTGAACATTTTTCGAACATTGTACTTAGGACAGTGGGGGCACAATGACAATTCTCTGTCAACCATGGGTGTCATGTAAGGTGACCACCAGACTGCCTGTAACTTACGAATGACCTGTGCTCTGGAACAATGGTCAGGTTCATGCATCTTTTTAATTGCAATAGGTAATAACGACAATGGCAAAACAAAATGTCCTCTAAAACCCCGCCATAACCCTGGATGGGGATGCGAGGTGCGGACAGCTCCCCTTTGTACCCAAAGATGTTTCTCTGCAGCAGAGACTTTGTCCTGTGCTTCAATTAGTGAAGCCAAACTGGTAATGGGGGCACAATCTTCTTCGAACAATATGGGTCCCTGTATGACCTGGCCCGTCGCTTCCTTGGCAGCTTCATCTGCTAAGTTATTCCCTATGGCAATGGGGGACTTACTGTTTTGATGTGCTGCGCACTTGACTATAGCCAAAGCGGTGGGAAGTTGCATGGCTTGTATTAACTCGTTTACTGCTTGCCCATGGACCACCGGTGTGCCATCTGCACGCACAAAACCTCTCTGCTTCCAAATGCTTGCATTAATGTGACATACACCGTAACCATATGCACTGTCAGTATAGATGGTCGCTCTCTTATTGGCAGCTAGCTCACACGCTGCTGTTAACGCCTTGATTTCAGCCAATTGGGCAGAGCAGGGTTGATCTAAACTGACTATTTGTACTCTAGCGTAAGTGCCATCTGGCTTTAGCTGTACTATGCCATACCCAGCTCTGGTCCCCGTCTCACCCCTGACACATGATCCGTCTACGAACAGCGTCAGGTCGGATGGGATGGGGTGATTATATAAGTCGTCTCTTACTTTCATAAAATTTTCTGTTTCTGTGAGACAATCATGTGCCGCCCCTTCTGTGGGTAGCACCATTCGTGTGGCTGGGTTAATATTTGTGCACCTTTGTATGGTCAGGTCAGATCCTGATAGTAGGATTTCATAACCTGTCCGTCGTGCATGAGTAATCACAAATCGTGGACTCGTGAGCATTGCATGCAGTTGATGAGACGTATACAGGAACACAGGATGGCCCATCGTGATTACTGAGGCCTTTTTGTAAGCGAAGGCGGCTGCTGCCAATCCCTGATAGCAGGGTGGCAGCCCCTCCTCCACACTATCCAATTTGGTGCTATAATATGAGATTGGTTGTTTACCTGTGGGGCTGTCTTGCATCAACACTGCACATGCATGTCCTTGTTTTTCTGCCACGTACAAATGGAATGGTTTACTGTAATCTGGATTGGCCAATGCCGGGGCAGTCTGGAGGTCTTTCTTTAGCAGTTGGAAAGCTCCGTCTGCTTCGTCGGTCCACTGCAGCCGGGCTGATTGCGACCCTTGTCCTACTGCACGGATCATGGCTCGTAATGGGGCTGTTTTGAGAGCATAGTCACAAATCCATGGCCTACTGTAACCGGTCATACCTAAAAAGGACAACATGTGACTAACAGTTTGTGGTTTCGGTATTTTGCTTATAGCTTCTAACTGGGACGGGGCAATATGCCTTTTGTCCCCACTTAGCTGTCTGCCCAAATATTCCACCGTTTGTTGACAGAACTGTAACTTTTTCTTACTTACTTTATGGCCACCCTCGGCTAGAGCAGTTAGCACAACAATGGAATCTTCCTCACACTGTTCCTTGGAATCAGAGCAAATTAGAATATCATCCACATACATCAAGGTAGTAGATTGGATGTCTAAGTAGTTGAGATCGTTAGCAAGAATGCGGTTAAAGATGGAGGGGGAGTGTACAAACCCTTGTGGTAGGCGAGTGTACGTGTATTGCTGATTCATATAGGTAAAAGCAAACAGATATTGAGACTCAGGATGAACAGGAACACTGAAAAATGCAGAGCATAGGTCGATTACTGTGAACCATTTGGTACCCGGGGGTATATTTGTTAACAATGTGTGAGGGTCGGGCACAATTGGAATCTCTTCGGTCACTATGGCATTGATGGCCCTAAGATCATGCACTAACCTGTATTCATCACCGTTGGGCTTTTTAATGGGAAAAATTGGTGTATTACATGCACTACGCGTCTTTATCAGGACTCCTGCATTTTCTAATCCTATTATGGTTGTTCTTATACCTTCAATTTTGTCTGGACTAAGGGGGTACTGCCTCTGATGGGGTAACCTAAACCCTGGTTTAACATTAAACTTTTGTGGCTCAGCTGATTTAACAAAACCTACGTCAGTTTTATGCTGTGACCATACCTGTGGTGGAACCTGTTCTAGCAGTGTGGCGTGTTCTTCCGTCATCAGCATGTGCCTAACTTTTTCCCTAGGGAGTCTAACCTTTTCTGCTACCGCCTCGTCTGCAAGGGTGAAAGCGATCTTGAAGAATTGTCCATCCGGAGACATGTAGATCTGTTGGCCGTCTGCTTTTATCCAGTCCTCAATTCGTCTTGCTTTCTTTATCATGGGTCCCAGATCGTGTGACTCGTATCCATCCGCTATCAGTAGAGTGACGTGAGGAGTTGAGTCGGCGACTTGGAACCAATCGGTCACATCGTTCTGCAATTTTACTATGGCAGCTGCTCCTTGCGGGCCCACTACGATATCTTCATACTGGAGAACTGTGATTTTGTTATTTACATTCTCATCCCATTCCTGTTCGTATTCCTCTTGCGTGTGCCCTTCATCATACAACAGTGTGCAGTGTAATTGCAGTGTCGGTTCTTTAGGTGTGTCGTAGTGATTCATTACCAACGGTCTCCAGCTTTCCCATTCGTAGTAGAGGAAGGAATCCGATGTTGTCAGTCTTAACCAGAAAACTTGAGCTTCTTCGCTGTGATGCACCATCTGTGGAGATTCTGTAGAACTTGTTAATGACATCATGGGGACAGGTCTTTTACCTGGTCGTTCGCCTGCCACCTCAAAGTAGATGCCGTTTGGTGTGCATTTGATCTCCGCTTGTAGTTGACACAGTACATCTCTTCCCAAGAGATTGGTTGGTGCTTCTTCTGAATATAGAAGAGACGCGTAAACTGTTTTCTTTCCTATCTGCAATGGAACCGGTATCGTCATTGGTGTTACTTGAGTTTTCCCAGAGAAGCCTACTGTCCGAATTTTCGAGTTTGAGAGGGGAAGGTTGGCTCCTTCTTTGCCTATACAGGAATATGTGGCCCCTGTGTCCACCATGAATTGATATTCTTGATCATACACAGTTATATTTATTTTTGGTTCTGCGTTTGGCCGTTGTGTCAGTATAGGCATAATTCCTTTCCCCTCTGGCTCCTCTGGGCACCCCTATTGCCAGTACGCCGCAGGACCCATCCATGGTCCATTGGCTTGTGCTGCAGGTCCGATTCCAGGTTGGATGGGTCCTGGGCCAGGATTCTGCGGTCCTGCCCACGGGTTGACTGGGCATTGTCGTTGCAGGTGTCCCATTTGTCCACATCCCCAGCACTGGAGTACGTTCGGGTATTGTGTTGGCGCTGGTCCTAGTGGGGGCCCTTGGATTTGCTGTGGTCCCTGAGGTCTCCTCCATCTTCCTCTTATGGGCGGGCCACCCCTTCCTCTCCCAGCCATTGGTTGTTGAGTACTTCCTCCCTGATTGAGGTAGACCTGGATTGGTGGCATTGGTGGGGATTGGAGCTGACCAGTGGGTGGTACTGCAGGGGGAATCTGGGGCATACCAGGTGCCGCCTGGGGAGCGGGAGGTAGAGACATTACAGGTGTGACTATGGGTGCTTGTGTTACCCTCTCCATCTCCGGCTCCTTCTCGGGCTCTGGGTTGGCTGCTTTCACAACTGCCTGGGTTTTGGGTTTTTCACGCTCCTTCTTTTGCTTTGCCAGCTCCCCGATCTGCAGTTGAGTCAATTTGTTTGCCATCACCTTGTTCTGGTCCTCGAGGGCCTGTTTCTCAGCTCTGTAAGCATTTACATAATGTATTATGTGTTCAGAGAAAACAGGCCATGTTTGTTTCATTAATCCCACCACTCCATTCAGCTTGGTCTGCACCTCTTTTGGCATGGCATTTTTTACATACATCATGAATAGAGCTTTTGTCGTTTCTGTACTGTCCCACTCACTCCCCGTCTCGGACTTCCACGTCTTTTGATAGTTATGCAGGAACTGGGAGGGATTTTCCTCTTCCTTCAGAGTCTCCTTCTCCAGCTTGGCGGGGTCCATGCGTGATGGGTACTTTTTCCTTAAAGCTTCCCATACCCGCGTGCGCATTTGGTCAAAAGATACCTCGTCAAACTGGTGTGACTCCAGCATCGCGTCGTATCCAGCGTCCTTGAAGATTTCTGCTGTTGCTGTTTGTCCTGCCATCTTTATCAGCAGCGCCTTGATGTCACCTGCCGCCAGCTTGATTCCTCCAGTGATTTCTTCCAGCTTCTCGATCCATTTGTTTGCTCCTTCTGCCAGGGGAGTTAGTTTTCCAGCAAGCGTTATCATATCCATAAATGACCATGGTACGTACCGATAGTCGTCCTGTGCCCCTTTGGTTATCAACGGGCACATCCCATGGCATATTTCATCTGGCTCTGCGCCCTGGGGCTGGTTATTTCGGTGTCTCAGCTTCATCCGACTCTTGGTTCCCCTTCTCTCCATCTGCAGCTGTACGTTATAGGTTCGTCCTGACCTTTTGTTGCTGGACATCACTGTTTCTCCGCTTCTGTCTCGGGATAACAGTCGCCAGTTTCCCTCAGGGCTGTCATCGTTCTGCTGGTCCGTGTTGCTGTCACTCTCTCCTTGGTCGTCATCCTCTCCTTCATACTGGCTCTCTGGCTCGTCCTCCTCTTCCCGGTTGTCTGGCAGGTTTTCCTGTGGAGCTTCAATTCCCTGTTTCACATTACTTGTTATCACCCCTTGGTCTTCTGGCAGTTTTTTCTGTGAATCGTCACCTCTTATCTCTTCACTTCTATCTATCAACCCTTGCAGTCGTTCTTGCTCCTTCCTTAACCTTGAGTCCATCCGTTCTTTTGCTTTTCTTACCCTCTCACTTGCCTTTTCCTGAATCTCTCCCCTCTCCCTACCATTCTCGTCTTCGCTTTTATGTGTGTATTTTCCGAATGTTCCCTTACTCAGGTGTGTTTGTGTTGTTGTGGTGCACGCATCTCTCTGGCTGTAGCTTGGCTGTGTGGTGTACCCATCTCTCTGGCTGCTGCTTGGCTGTTCCCTCATTTCTTCCTCATCCTCATTTATTACGACTCTAATCTTACCTGTAATCATCCCTTCTGCCGTCTCTTCATCCCTTATTACAAACTGTCCTGCCCTGTCTGGGGAGTAGGGTGGGGGCCTACCGTCGGTTCCGTTGTGCATCCTTGGGTTCCGCATGGTCTCCATCCTGAAGTACTGCAGGATGTCCCTCTGCTCGGCATTTCCCAGCTTTTTCCGCATGTGAGTTTCTTCATACTTTTTATCTTTATTTCTTAGCTCCTCCTCCACCTCATCACACCTCCTAGGATCAAAACTGCCTTCAAGAGGCCATTTATTTCTGCCCGATGTAAGTTTGTGCCAATTTTTCATACATTTTTGGATTTTCCGTTTGTTTGCTGGATGAGTGGCGAGAATTACTTTTACAGGTGTTATTTCATTCGTGTTTTTACTCGAATTGGAGCCCATGTTTTATGGCCGTTCACAGTGACCGTTAAGGATTTTTACTTCTTTTTTAGTCCCTTATTTTTTTCTTTTCCTCCTCCCGTCCCGACTTTTGACCGATACAGGTCACCGTTTGTTTTTAGTTTTACTTAGGTTTATTTGGTTGATAGCTTTTAATGCTATTTATTTTCCTTCACCATTACACTTATTTCTGCTTTTATTGTTTAATTCTCTATATCTGCAACTCCGTCCTTTCACTCTCATCACCTTTATTCATACAACAATATTACCTTTGACCTTACAACTGTAACACGACATTTTCAACACATTAAAAACCGTTTTACTGCTTCCTGCAGTTTCCCTTTTCCCTGCCTAGGACCACTCCTCAAAGAGGCCTAGTGGTTGACGTCTCCTCAGGCGGTACTTTTAATTCTGATCAATACATACCCCTGTATGATTGTCCTTATTAACACAAAAATCTACAAACAACCTTTTACTCAACTTGTTTGTTACTCACACCGTTTTTTTTACGCTTTCCCTGGATAGCTTTCGTCCCAGCCCGTTTGATTGAACTTTCCCTGTTCACTCTTCCCATACACCACCAACCTGTACACTATTGTTCCTGTACCTGTGAGTGATAGGGCAATCCAAACGCAAATCAACAGGTTAAAAATACATTTTTCAATCACATCCATTTAGTTCTCAATCACACACTCAATGTTGGACTCGCTTACCAGCTGTTACTGCTCATACACACAATTTGTGTTGTCTTTTATTTTATGTTCTAGGTTTTCAGGAGACAGTTTTACTGGTACCTTCAAACCACAGGCGTCCGACGGAGGCCGGATCCCCAGTAAATTCAAAAAATAAAAGGTTTTTGGTATCTCACCTGTTATTGGGTGGATATGTGGGCCCGTGGGGTTCCCAGCCTCCGCTCAGCACCCGCAGCCGTCCGGCCCAGCCGCTGCCTCCTGGCTGGCTCGCCAAAAATGTAGTGGATTTTCCCCTACGCTAAAACACTCAAACTTACGCTTCTATTAAGTCAATATACCTATGCCAGTGCCAAATGAATCAAAGTGCGGGGATACCACGACAGGGTCGAATGATGAGTCAGGTTCAGCTGGTTCACGATCCAAATGATGATTTATTGCAGATCCACAATTCACCATCCATGAGAAGTAGCCCGGGCTAAGTCTGATCTTTGACAAAGATTGCTCTTCTTTTATACTATTTGGAGCCTGGGGCTACCCGCCCCGGGCTCCTCCTTCTGGTTAGCTATTTTTTACTCATTTTCCACCATTAAGTACCGTTTATCACACTTATCAGAAGTTAGGTGTACCTTACATGTTTTTTTTTAAATAGGCACCTTCCTGTTCAAACAGGCAGCCTCCCATCTTTTGTTTAACCCTCTGATAACTTTCCCGGACTTCCCATCTCATAGCAAACATTCACTACAGTGTCATGTGTACATCAAATAGTGACATGCATACATACAGCAGGTGTTCAAACAGTGACAATGACTCGTATACATTTCTTATACGCTTTACCTGTCTAATCATTAACTAAAAGGGTCTATCCCTTGCACTCATTAACTACGATGGTCTACTCATTAGATCAAAGGTTAAATACAACAACCACACATTCTGCCTCTGTTGCCTTATGCCTGTTACCCTTTTTCACTACAATATGACCTCTTTGCAATGGGCTAGTGTGACTGCATAGGTCAGTGGTTTAAGCCACTGTCTTCTTTTGCGGAAGGTTGTTGGTTCGAATCCAGGCGGGACTGTGGTTTGAAGAATCAATATTCTTCACACACATGTTTTTGACTGTCATGCATTGCATCACAATTTTTAGGACCAAGTATCCTCTTTAGAAATTACTGTATGGTGGGAAAGAGGATCGGACGACAGCTTATAAATCATCACCCCTGTAACTATTCCAGCAATGAATCACAAACTAAAAAGGGAAAAAGTCATATAATTGATGTATAAAAAAACAAAAACATATGTGTGAAGAATATTGATTCTTCAAACCAAAGTCCCGCCTGGATTCGAACCAACAACCTTTGGTAAAAAAAAGGCAGTGGCTTAAACCACTGACCTATGAGGTCACACTAAACCACTGCAAAGAGAGGTCATATATGGTTTAAAAAAAGCCATGATTAAATATTCTTCACACAGATGTTTTTCTTCACATGCTGTGAAAATATGGAATTTGTGTTGACACAGAAATCACATCCACAGATGATATTCAAATTATGGCTTTTTTGAACCATATATGACCTCTTTGAAGTGAGTTAGTGTGACTGCATAGGTCAGTGGTTTAAGCCACTGTCTGCTTTTGCGGAAGGTTGTTGGTTCGAATCCAGGCGGGACTTTGGTTTCAAGAATCAATATTCTTCACACACATGTTTTTGGTTTTACCGTGGTGACTGTCATGCATTGCATCACAATTTTTTTTCACACATATGTTTTTGATGATATTCAAATTATGGCTTTTTTGAACCATATATGACCTCTTTGCAATGGGCTAGTGTGACTGCATAGGTCAGTGGTTTAAGCCACTGTCTTCTTTTGCGGAAGGTTGTTGGTTCGAATCCAGGCGGGACTGTGGTTTGAAGAATCAATATTCTTCACACACATGTTTTTGACTGTCATGCATTGCATCACAATTTTTAGGACCAAGTATCCTCTTTAGAAATTACTGTATGGTGGGAAAGAGGATCGGACGACAGCTTATAAATCATCACCCCTGTAACTATTCCAGCAATGAATCACAAACTAAAAAGGGAAAAAGTCATATAATTGATGTATAAAAAAACAAAAACATATGTGTGAAGAATATTGATTCTTCAAACCAAAGTCCCGCCTGGATTCGAACCAACAACCTTTGGTAAAAAAAAGGCAGTGGCTTAAACCACTGACCTATGAGGTCACACTAAACCACTGCAAAGAGAGGTCATATATGGTTTAAAAAAAGCCATGATTAAATATTCTTCACACAGATGTTTTTCTTCACATGCTGTGAAAATATGGAATTTGTGTTGACACAGAAATCACATCCACAGATGATATTCAAATTATGGCTTTTTTGAACCATATATGACCTCTTTGAAGTGAGTTAGTGTGACTGCATAGGTCAGTGGTTTAAGCCACTGTCTTCTTTTGCGGAAGGTTGTTGGTTCGAATCCAGGCGGGACTTTGGTTTCAAGAATCAATATTCTTCACACACATGTTTTTGGTTTTACCGTGGTGACTGTCATGCATTGCATCACAATTTTTTTTCACACATATGTTTTTGATGATATTCAAATTATGGCTTTTTTGAACCATATATGACCTCTTTGCAATGGGCTAGTGTGACTGCATAGGTCAGTGGTTTAAGCCACTGTCTTCTTTTGCGGAAGGTTGTTGGTTCGAATCCAGGCGGGACTGGGGTTTGAAGAATCAACATTCTTCACACACATGTTTTTGACTGTCATGCATTGCATCACAATTTTTAGGACCAAGTATCCTCTTTAGAAATTACTGTATGGTGGGAAAGAGGATCGGACGACAGCTTATAAATCATCACCCCTGTAACTATTCCAGCAATGAATCACAAACTAAAAAGGGAAAAAGTCATATAATTGATGTATAAAAAAACAAAAACATATGTGTGAAGAATATTGATTCTTCAAACCAAAGTCCCGCCTGGATTCGAACCAACAACCTTTGGTAAAAAAAAGGCAGTGGCTTAAACCACTGACCTATGAGGTCACACTAAACCACTGCAAAGAGAGGTCATATATGGTTTAAAAAAAGCCATGATTAAATATTCTTCACACAGATGTTTTTCTTCACATGCTGTGAAAATATGGAATTTGTGTTGACACAGAAATCACATCCACAGATGATATTCAAATTATGGCTTTTTTGAACCATATATGACCTCTTTGAAGTGAGTTAGTGTGACTGCATAGGTCAGTGGTTTAAGCCACTGTCTTCTTTTGCGGAAGGTTGTTGGTTCGAATCCAGGCGGGACTTTGGTTTCAAGAATCAATATTCTTCACACACATGTTTTTGGTTTTACCGTGGTGACTGTCATGCATTGCATCACAATTTTTTTTCACACATATGTTTTTGATGATATTCAAATTATGGCTTTTTTGAACCATATATGACCTCTTTGCAATGGGCTAGTGTGACTGCATAGGTCAGTGGTTTAAGCCACTGTCTTCTTTTGCGGAAGGTTGTTGGTTCGAATCCAGGCGGGACTGTGGTTTGAAGAATCAATATTCTTCACACACATGTTTTTGACTGTCATGCATTGCATCACAATTTTTAGGACCAAGTATCCTCTTTAGAAATTACTGTATGGTGGGAAAGAGGATCGGACGACAGCTTATAAATCATCACCCCTGTAACTATTCCAGCAATGAATCACAAACTAAAAAGGGAAAAAGTCATATAATTGATGTATAAAAAAACAAAAACATATGTGTGAAGAATATTGATTCTTCAAACCAAAGTCCCGCCTGGATTCGAACCAACAACCTTTGGTAAAAAAAAGGCAGTGGCTTAAACCACTGACCTATGAGGTCACACTAAACCACTGCAAAGAGAGGTCATATATGGTTTAAAAAAAGCCATGATTAAATATTCTTCACACAGATGTTTTTCTTCACATGCTGTGAAAATATGGAATTTGTGTTGACACAGAAATCACATCCACAGATGATATTCAAATTATGGCTTTTTTGAACCATATATGACCTCTTTGAAGTGAGTTAGTGTGACTGCATAGGTCAGTGGTTTAAGCCACTGTCTTCTTTTGCGGAAGGTTGTTGGTTCGAATCCAGGCGGGACTTTGGTTTCAAGAATCAATATTCTTCACACACATGTTTTTGGTTTTACCGTGGTGACTGTCATGCATTGCATCACAATTTTTAGGACCAAGTATCCTCTTTAGAAATTACTGTATGGTGGGAAAGAGGATCGGACGACAGCTTATAAATCAGCACCCCTGTAACTATTCCAGCAATGAATCACAAACTAAAAAGGGAAAAAGTCATATAATTGATGTATAAAAAAACAAAAACATATGTGTGAAGAATATTGATTCTTGAAACTAAAGTCCCGCCTGGATTCGAACCAACAACCTTTGGTAAAAAAAAGGCAGTGGCTTAAACCACTGACCTATGAGGTCACACTGAACCACTGCAAAGAGAGGTCATATATGGTTTAAAAAAAGCCATAATTAAATATTCTTCACACAGATGTTTTTCTTCACATGCTGTGAAAATATGGAATTTGTGTTGACACAGAAATCACATCCACAGATGATATTCAAATTATGGCTTTTTTGAACCATATATGACCTCTTTGAATTGAGTTAGTGTGACTGCATAGGTCAGTGGTTTAAGCCACTGTCTTCTTTTGCGGAAGGTTGTTGGTTCGAATCCAGGCGGGACTTTGGTTTCAAGAATCAATATTCTTCACACACGTTTTTGGTTTTACCGTGGTGACTGTCATGCATTGCATCACAATTTCTTTTCACACATATGTTTTTGATGATATTCAAATTATGGCTTTTTTGAACCATATATCACCTCTTTGCAATGGGCTAGTGTGACCGCATAGGTCAGTGGTTTAAGCCACTGTCTTCTTTTGCGGAAGGTTGTTGGTTCGAATCCAGGCGGGACTGTGGTTTGAAGAATCAATATTCTTCACACACATGTTTTTGACTGTCATGCATTGCATCACAATTTTTAGGACCAAGTATCCTCTTTAGAAATTACTGTATGGTGGGAAAGAGGATCGGACGACAGCTTATAAATCAGCACCCCTGTAACTATTCCAGCAATGAATCACAAACTAAAAAGGGAAAAAGTCATATAATTGATGTATAAAAAAACAAAAACATATGTGTGAAGAATATTGATTCTTCAAACCAAAGTCCCGCCTGGATTCGAACCAACAACCTTTGGTAAAAAAGAAGGCAGTGGCTTAAACCACTGACCTATGAGGTCACACTAAACCACTGCAAAGAGAGGTCATATATGGTTTAAAAAAAGCCAAAGATTAAATATTCTTCACACAGATGTTTTTCTTCACATGCTGTGAAAATATGGAATTTGTGTTGACACAGAAATCACATCCACAGATGATATTCAAATTATGGCTTTTTTGAACCATATATGACCTCTTTGAAGTGGGTTAGTGTGACTGCATAGGTCAGTGGTTTAAGCCACTGTCTTCTTTTGCGGAAGGTTGTTGGTTCGAATCCAGGCGGGACTTTGGTTTCAAGAATCAATATTCTTCACACACATGTTTTTGGTTTTACCGTGGTGACTGTCATGCATTGCATCACAATTTTTTTTCACACATATGTTTTTGATGATATTCAAATTATGGCTTTTTTGAACCATATATGACCTCTTTGCAATGGGCTAGTGTGACTGCATAGGTCAGTGGTTTAAGCCACTGTCTGCTTTTGCGGAAGGTTGTTGGTTCGAATCCAGGCGGGACTGTGGTTTGAAGAATCAATATTCTTCACACACATGTTTTTGACTGTCATGCATTGCATCACAATTTTTAGGACCAAGTATCCTCTTTAGAAATTACTGTATGGTGGGAAAGAGGATCGGACGACAGCTTATAAATCAGCACCCCTGTAACTATTCCAGCAATGAATCACAAACTAAAAAGGGAAAAAGTCATATAATTGATGTATAAAAAAACAAAAACATATGTGTGAAGAATATTGATTCTTCAAACCAAAGTCCCGCCTGGATTCGAACCAACAACCTTTGGTAAAAACTGAGGCAGTGGCTTAAACCACTGACCTATGAGGTCACACTAAACTACTGCAAAGAGGTCATATATGGTTTAAAAAAAGCCATGATTAAATATTCTTCACACAGATGTTTTTCTTCACATGCTGTGAAAATATGGAATTTGTGTTGACACAGAAATCACATCCACAGATGATATTCAAATTATGGCTTTTTTGAACCATATATGACCTCTTTGAAGTGTGTTAGTGTGATTGCATAGGTCAGTGGTTTAAGCCACTGTCTTCTTTTGCGGAAGGTTGTTGGTTCGAATCCAGGCGGGACTTTGGTTTCAAGAATCAATATTCTTCACACACATGTTTTTGGTTTTACCGTGGTGACTGTCATGCATTGCATCACAATTTTTTTTCACACATATGTTTTTGATGATATTCAAATTATGGCTTTTTTGAACCATATATGACCTCTTTGCAATGGGCTAGTGTGACTGCATAGGTCAGTGGTTTAAGCCACTGTCTTCTTTTGCGGAAGGTTGTTGGTTCGAATCCAGGCGGGACTTTGGTTTCAAGAATCAATATTCTTCACACACATGTTTTTGGTTTTACCGTGGTGACTGTCATGCATTGCATCACAATTTTTTTTCACACATATGTTTTTGATGATATTCAAATTATGGCTTTTTTGAACCATATATGACCTCTTTGCAATGGGCTAGTGTGACTGCATAGGTCAGTGGTTTAAGCCACTGTCTTCTTTTGCGGAAGGTTGTTGGTTCGAATCCAGGCGGGACTGTGGTTTGAAGAATCAATATTCTTCACACACATGTTTTTGACTGTCATGCATTGCATCACAATTTTTAGGACCAAGTATCCTCTTTAGAAATTACTGTATGGTGGGAAAGAGGATCGGACGACAGCTTATAAATCATCACCCCTGTAACTATTCCAGCAATGAATCACAAACTAAAAAGGGAAAAAGTCATATAATTGATGTATAAAAAAACAAAAACATATGTGTGAAGAATATTGATTCTTCAAACCAAAGTCCCGCCTGGATTCGAACCAACAACCTTTGGTAAAAAAAAGGCAGTGGCTTAAACCACTGACCTATGAGGTCACACTAAACCACTGCAAAGAGAGGTCATATATGGTTTAAAAAAAGCCATGATTAAATATTCTTCACACAGATGTTTTTCTTCACATGCTGTGAAAATATGGAATTTGTGTTGACACAGAAATCACATCCACAGATGATATTCAAATTATGGCTTTTTTGAACCATATATGACCTCTTTGAAGTGAGTTAGTGTGACTGCATAGGTCAGTGGTTTAAGCCACTGTCTTCTTTTGCGGAAGGTTGTTGGTTCGAATCCAGGCGGGACTTTGGTTTCAAGAATCAATATTCTTCACACACATGTTTTTGGTTTTACCGTGGTGACTGTCATGCATTGCATCACAATTTTTTTTCACACATATGTTTTTGATGATATTCAAATTATGGCTTTTTTGAACCATATATGACCTCTTTGCAATGGGCTAGTGTGACTGCATAGGTCAGTGGTTTCAAGCCACTGTCTTCTTTTGCGGAAGGTTGTTGGTTCGAATCCAGGCGGGACTGTGGTTTGAAGAATCAATATTCTTCACACACATGTTTTTGACTGTCATGCATTGCATCACAATTTTTAGGACCAAGTATCCTCTTTAGAAATTACTGTATGGTGGGAAAGAGGATCGGACGACAGCTTATAAATCAGCACCCCTGTAACTATTCCAGCAATGAATCACAAACTAAAAAGGGAAAAAGTCATATAATTGATGTATAAAAAAACAAAAACATATGTGTGAAGAATATTGATTCTTCAAACCAAAGTCCCGCCTGGATTCGAACCAACAACCTTTGGTAAAAAAAAGGCAGTGGCTTAAACCACTGACCTATGAGGTCACACTGAACCACTGCAAAGAGAGGTCATATATGGTTTAAAAAAAGCCATAATTAAATATTCTTCACACAGATGTTTTTCTTCACATGCTGTGAAAATATGGAATTTGTGTTGACACAGAAATCACATCCACAGATGATATTCAAATTATGGCTTTTTTGAACCATATATGACCTCTTTGAATTGAGTTAGTGTGACTGCATAGGTCAGTGGTTTAAGCCACTGTCTCCTTTTGCGGAAGGTTGTTGGTTCGAATCCAGGCGGGACTTTGGTTTCAAGAATCAATATTCTTCACACACATGTTTTTGGTTTTACCGTGGTGACTGTCATGCATTGCATCACAATTTTTTTTCACACATATGTTTTTGATGATATTCAAATTATGGCTTTTTTGAACCATATATCACCTCTTTGCAATGGGCTAGTGTGACTGCATAGGTCAGTGGTTTAAGCCACTGTCTTCTTTTGCGGAAGGTTGTTGGTTCGAATCCAGGCGGGACTGTGGTTTGAAGAATCAATATTCTTCACACACATGTTTTTGACTGTCATGCATTGCATCACAATTTTTAGGACCAAGTATCCTCTTTAGAAATTACTGTATGGTGGGAAAGAGGATCGGACGACAGCTTATAAATCAGCACCCCTGTAACTATTCCAGCAATGAATCACAAACTAAAAAGGGAAAAAGTCATATAATTGATGTATAAAAAAACAAAAACATATGTGTGAAGAATATTGATTCTTCAAACCAAAGTCCCGCCTGGATTCGAACCAACAACCTTTGGTAAAAAAGAAGGCAGTGGCTTAAACCACTGACCTATGAGGTCACACTAACCACTGCAAAGAGAGGTCATATATGGTTTAAAAAAAGCCAAAGATTAAATATTCTTCACACAGATGTTTTTCTTCACATGCTGTGAAAATATGGAATTTGTGTTGACACAGAAATCACATCCACAGATGATATTCAAATTATGGCTTTTTTGAACCATATATGACCTCTTTGAAGTGAGTTAGTGTGACTGCATAGGTCAGTGGTTTAAGCCACTGTCTTCTTTTGCGGAAGGTTGTTGGTTCGAATCCAGGCGGGACTTTGGTTTGAAGAATCAATATTCTTCACACACATGTTTTTGGTTTTACCGTGGTGACTGTCATGCATTGCATCACAATTTTTAGGACCAAGTATCCTCTTTAGAAATTACTGTATGGTGGGAAAGAGGATCGGACGACAGCTTATAAATCAGCACCCCTGTAACTATTCCAGCAATGAATCACAAACTAAAAAGGGAAAAAGTCATATAATTGATGTATAAAAAAACAAAAACATATGTGTGAAGAATATTGATTCTTCAAACCAAAGTCCCGCCTGGATTCGAACCAACAACCTTTGGTAAAAAAAAGGCAGTGGCTTAAACCACTGACCTATGAGGTCACACTAAACCACTGCAAAGAGAGGTCATATATGGTTTAAAAAAAGCCATGATTAAATATTCTTCACACAGATGTTTTTCTTCACATGCTGTGAAAATATGGAATTTGTGTTGACACAGAAATCACATCCACAGATGATATTCAAATTATGGCTTTTTTGAACCATATATGACCTCTTTGAAGTGAGTTAGTGTGACTGCATAGGTCAGTGGTTTAAGCCACTGTCTTCTTTAGCGGAAGGTTGTTGGTTCGAATCCAGGCGGGACTTTGGTTTCAAGAATCAATATTCTTCACACACATGTTTTTGGTTTTACCGTGGTGACTGTCATGCATTGCATCACAATTTTTTTTCACACATATGTTTTTGATGATATTCAAATTATGGCTTTTTTGAACCATATATGACCTCTTTGCAATGGGCTAGTGTGACCTGCATAGGTCAGTGGTTTAAGCCACTGTCTTCTTTTGCGGAAGGTTGTTGGTTCGAATCCAGGCGGGACTGTGGTTTGAAGAATCAATATTCTTCACACACATGTTTTTGACTGTCATGCATTGCATCACAATTTTTAGGACCAAGTATCCTCTTTAGAAATTACTGTATGGTGGGAAAGAGGATCGGACGACAGCTTATAAATCAGCACCCCTGTAACTATTCCAGCAATGAATCACAAACTAAAAAGGGAAAAAGTCATATAATTGATGTATAAAAAAACAAAAACATATGTGTGAAGAATATTGATTCTTCAAACCAAAGTCCCGCCTGGATTCGAACCAACAACCTTTGGTAAAAAAGAAGGCAGTGGCTTAAACCACTGACCTATGAGGTCACACTAAACCACTGCAAAGAGAGGTCATATATGGTTTAAAAAAAGCCAAAGATTAAATATTCTTCACACAGATGTTTTTCTTCACATGCTGTGAAAATATGGAATTTGTGTTGACACAGAAATCACATCCACAGATGATATTCAAATTATGGCTTTTTTGAACCATATATGACCTCTTTGAAGTGAGTTAGTGTGACTGCATAGGTCAGTGGTTTAAGCCACTGTCTTCTTTTGCGGAAGGTTGTTGGTTCGAATCCAGGCGGGACTTTGGTTTCAAGAATCAATATTCTTCACACACATGTTTTTGGTTTTACCGTGGTGACTGTCATGCATTGCATCACAATTTTTAGGACCAAGTATCCTCTTTAGAAATTACTGTATGGTGGGAAAGAGGATCGGACGACAGCTTATAAATCAGCACCCCTGTAACTATTCCAGCAATGAATCACAAACTAAAAAGGGAAAAAGTCATATAATTGATGTATAAAAAAACAAAAACATATGTGTGAAGAATATTGATTCTTCAAACCAAAGTCCCGCCTGGATTCGAACCAACAACCTTTGGTAAAAAAAAAGGCAGTGGCTTAAACCACTGACCTATGAGGTCACACTAAACCACTGCAAAGAGAGGTCATATATGGTTTAAAAAAAGCCATGATTAAATATTCTTCACACAGATGTTTTTCTTCACATGCTGTGAAAATATGGAATTTGTGTTGACACAGAAATCACATCCACAGATGATATTCAAATTATGGCTTTTTTGAACCATATATGACCTCTTTGAAGTGAGTTAGTGTGACTGCATAGGTCAGTGGTTTAAGCCACTGTCTTCTTTTGCGGAAGGTTGTTGGTTCGAATCCAGGCGGGACTTTGGTTTCAAGAATCAATATTCTTCACACACATGTTTTTGGTTTTACCGTGGTGACTGTCATGCATTGCATCCCAATTTTTTTTCACACATATGTTTTTGATGATATTCAAATTATGGCTTTTTTGAACCATATATGACCTCTTTGCAATGGGCTAGTGTGACCTCATAGGTCAGTGGTTTAAGCCACTGTCTTCTTTTGCGGAAGGTTGTTGGTTCGAATCCAGGCGGGACTGTGGTTTGAAGAATCAATATTCTTCACACACATGTTTTTGACTGTCATGCATTGCATCACAATTTTTAGGACCAAGTATCCTCTTTAGAAATTACTGTATGGTGGGAAAGAGGATCGGACGACAGCTTATAAATCAGCACCCCTGTAACTATTCCAGCAATGAATCACAAACTAAAAAGGGAAAAAGTCATATAATTGATGTATAAAAAAACAAAAACATATGTGTGAAGAATATTGATTCTTCAAACCAAAGTCCCGCCTGGATTCGAACCAACAACCTTTGGTAAAAAAGAAGGCAGTGGCTTAAACCACTGACCTATGAGGTCACACTAAACCACTGCAAAGAGAGGTCATATATGGTTTAAAAAAAGCCAAAGATTAAATATTCTTCACACAGATGTTTTTCTTCACATGCTGTGAAAATATGGAATTTGTGTTGACACAGAAATCACATCCACAGATGATATTCAAATTATGGCTTTTTTGAACCATATATGACCTCTTTGAAGTGAGTTAGTGTGACTGCATAGGTCAGTGGTTTAAGCCACTGTCTTCTTTTGCGGAAGGTTGTTGGTTCGAATCCAGGCGGGACTTTGGTTTCAAGAATCAATATTCTTCACACACATGTTTTTGGTTTTACCGTGGTGACTGTCATGCATTGCATCACAATTTTTAGGACCAAGTATCCTCTTTAGAAATTACTGTATGGTGGGAAAGAGGATCGGACGACAGCTTATAAATCAGCACCCCTGTAACTATTCCAGCAATGAATCACAAACTAAAAAGGGAAAAAGTCATATAATTGATGTATAAAAAAACAAAAACATATGTGTGAAGAATATTGATTCTTCAAACCAAAGTCCCGCCTGGATTCGAACCAACAACCTTTGGTAAAAAAAAGGCAGTGGCTTAAACCACTGACCTATGAGGTCACACTAAACCACTGCAAAGAGAGGTCATATATGGTTTAAAAAAAGCCATGATTAAATATTCTTCACACAGATGTTTTTCTTCACATGCTGTGAAAATATGGAATTTGTGTTGACACAGAAATCACATCCACAGATGATATTCAAATTATGGCTTTTTTGAACCATATATGACCTCTTTGAAGTGAGTTAGTGTGACTGCATAGGTCAGTGGTTTAAGCCACTGTCTTCTTTTGCGGAAGGTTGTTGGTTCGAATCCAGGCGGGACTTTGGTTTCAAGAATCAATATTCTTCACACACATGTTTTTGGTTTTACCGTGGTGACTGTCATGCATTGCATCACAATTTCTTTTCACACATATGTTTTTGATGATATTCAAATTATGGCTTTTTTGAACCATATATCACCTCTTTGCAATGGGCTAGTGTGACTGCATAGGTCAGTGGTTTAAGCCACTGTCTTCTTTTGCGGAAGGTTGTTGGTTCGAATCCAGGCGGGACTGTGGTTTGAAGAATCAATATTCTTCACACACATGTTTTTGACTGTCATGCATTGCATCACAATTTTTAGGACCAAGTATCCTCTTTAGAAATTACTGTATGGTGGGAAAGAGGATCGGACGACAGCTTATAAATCAGCACCCCTGTAACTATTCCAGCAATGAATCACAAACTAAAAAGGGAAAAAGTCATATAATTGATGTATAAAAAAACAAAAACATATGTGTGAAGAATATTGATTCTTCAAACCAAAGTCCCGCCTGGATTCGAACCAACAACCTTTGGTAAAAAAGAAGGCAGTGGCTTAAACCACTGACCTATGAGGTCACACTAAACCACTGCAAAGAGAGGTCATATATGGTTTAAAAAAAGCCATGATTAAATATTCTTCACACAGATGTTTTTCTTCACATGCTGTGAAAATATGGAATTTGTGTTGACACAGAAATCACATCCACAGATGATATTCAAATTATGGCTTTTTTGAACCATATATGACCTCTTTGAAGTGAGTTAGTGTGACTGCATAGGTCAGTGGTTTAAGCCACTGTCTTCTTTTGCGGAAGGTTGTTGGTTCGAATCCAGGCGGGACTTTGGTTTCAAGAATCAATATTCTTCACACACATGTTTTTGGTTTTACCGTGGTGACTGTCATGCATTGCATCACAATTTTTTTTCACACATATGTTTTTGATGATATTCAAATTATGGCTTTTTGAACCATATATGACCTCTTTGCAATGGGCTAGTGTGACTGCATAGGTCAGTGGTTTAAGCCACTGTCTTCTTTTGCGGAAGGTTGTTGGTTCGAATCCAGGCGGGGACTGTGGTTTGAAGAATCAATATTCTTCACACACATGTTTTTGACTGTCATGCATTGCATCACAATTTTTAGGACCAAGTATCCTCTTTAGAAATTACTGTATGGTGGGAAAGAGGATCGGACGACAGCTTATAAATCAGCACCCCTGTAACTATTCCAGCAATGAATCACAAACTAAAAAGGGAAAAAGTCATATAATTGATGTATAAAAAAACAAAAACATATGTGTGAAGAATATTGATTCTTCAAACCAAAGTCCCGCCTGGATTCGAACCAACAACCTTTGGTAAAAACAAAGGCAGTGGCTTAAACCACTGACCTATGAGGTCACACTAAACTACTGCAAAGAGAGGTCATATATGGTTTAAAAAAAGCCATGATTAAATATTCTTCACACAGATGTTTTTCTTCACATGCTGTGAAAATATGGAATTTGTGTTGACACAGAAATCACATCCACAGATGATATTCAAATTATGGCTTTTTTGAACCATATATGACCTCTTTGAAGTGAGTTAGTGTGACTGCATAGGTCAGTGGTTTAAGCCACTGTCTGCTTTTGCGGAAGGTTGTTGGTTCGAATCCAGGCGGGACTTTGGTTTCAAGAATCAATATTCTTCACACACATGTTTTTGGTTTTACCGTGGTGACTGTCATGCATTGCATCACAATTTTTAGGACCAAGTATCCTCTTTAGAAATTACTGTATGGTGGGAAAGAGGATCGGACGACAGCTTATAAATCAGCACCCCTGTAACTATTCCAGCAATGAATCACAAACTAAAAAGGGAAAAAGTCATATAATTGATGTATAAAAAAACAAAAACATATGTGTGAAGAATATTGATTCTTCAAACCAAAGTCCCGCCTGGATTCGAACCAACAACCTTTGGTAAAAAAAGGCAGTGGCTTAAACCACTGACCTATGAGGTCACACTAAACCACTGCAAAGAGAGGTCATATATGGTTTAAAAAAAGCCATGATTAAATATTCTTCACACAGATGTTTTTCTTCACATGCTGTGAAAATATGGAATTTGTGTTGACACAGAAATCACATCCACAGATGATATTCAAATTATGGCTTTTTTGAACCATATATGACCTCTTTGAAGTGAGTTAGTGTGACTGCATAGGTCAGTGGTTTAAGCCACTGTCTTCTTTTGCGGAAGGTTGTTGGTTCGAATCCAGGCGGGACTTTGGTTTCAAGAATCAATATTCTTCACACACATGTTTTTGGTTTTACCGTGGTGACTGTCATGCATTGCATCACAATTTTTTTTCACACATATGTTTTTGATGATATTCAAATTATGGCTTTTTTGAACCATATATGACCTCTTTGCAATGGGCTAGTGTGACTGCATAGGTCAGTGGTTTAAGCCACTGTCTTCTTTGCGGAAGGTTGTTGGTTCGAATCCAGGCGGGACTGTGGTTTGAAGAATCAATATTCTTCACACACATGTTTTTGACTGTCATGCATTGCATCACAATTTTTAGGACCAAGTATCCTCTTTAGAAATTACTGTATGGTGGGAAAGAGGATCGGACGACAGCTTATAAATCAGCACCCCTGTAACTATTCCAGCAATGAATCACAAACTAAAAAGGGAAAAAGTCATATAATTGATGTATAAAAAAACAAAAACATATGTGTGAAGAATATTGATTCTTCAAACCAAAGTCCCGCCTGGATTCGAACCAACAACCTTTGGTAAAAAAAAGGCAGTGGCTTAAACCACTGACCTATGAGGTCACACTAAACCACTGCAAAGAGAGGTCATATATGGTTTAAAAAAAGCCATGATTAAATATTCTTCACACAGATGTTTTTCTTCACATGCTGTGAAAATATGGAATTTGTGGTGACACAGAAATCACATCCACAGATGATATTCAAATTATGGCTTTTTTGAACCATATATGACCTCTTTGAAGTGAGTTAGTGTGACTGCATAGGTCAGTGGTTTAAGCCACTGTCTTCTTTTGCGGAAGGTTGTTGGTTCGAATCCAGGCGGGACTGTGGTTTGAAGAATCAATATTCTTCACACACATGTTTTTGACTGTCATGCATTGCATCACAATTTTTAGGACCAAGTATCCTCTTTAGAAATTACTGTATGGTGGGAAAGAGGATCGGACGACAGCTTATAAATCAGCACCCCTGTAACTATTCCAGCAATGAATCACAAACTAAAAAGGGAAAAAGTCATATAATTGATGTATAAAAAAACAAAAACATATGTGTGAAGAATATTGATTCTTCAAACCAAAGTCCCGCCTGGATTCGAACCAACAACCTTTGGTAAAAATGGAGGCAGTGGCTTAAACCACTGACCTATGAGGTCACACTAAACCACTGCAAAGAGAGGTCATATATGGTTTAAAAAAAGCCATGATTAAATATTCTTCACACAGATGTTTTTCTTCACATGCTGTGAAAATATGGAATTTGTGTTGACACAGAAATCACATCCACAGATGATATTCAAATTATGGCTTTTTGAACCATATATGACCTCTTTGAAGTGAGTTAGTGTGACTGCATAGGTCAGTGGTTTAAGCCACTGTCTTCTTTTGCGGAAGGTTGTTGGTTCGAATCCAGGCGGGACTTTGGTTTCAAGAATCAATATTCTTCACACACATGTTTTTGGTTTTACCGTGGTGACTGTCATGCATTGCATCACAATTTTTTTTCACACATATGTTTTGATGATATTCAAATTATGGCTTTTTTGAACCATATATGACCTCTTTGCAATGGGCTAGTGTGACTGCATAGGTCAGTGGTTTAAGCCACTGTCTTCTTTTGCGGAAGGTTGTTGGTTCGAATCCAGGCGGGACTTTGGTTTCAAGAATCAATATTCTTCACACACATGTTTTGGTTTTACCGTGGTGACTGTCATGCATTGCATCCCAATTTTTTTTCACACATATGTTTTTGATGATATTCAAATTATGGCTTTTTTGAACCATATATGACCTCTTTGCAATGGGCTAGTGTGACTGCATAGGTCAGTGGTTTAAGCCACTGTCTTCTTTGCGGAAGGTTGTTGGTTCGAATCCAGGCGGGACTGTGGTTTGAAGAATCAATATTCTTCACACACATGTTTTTGACTGTCATGCATTGCATCACAATTTTTAGGACCAAGTATCCTCTTTAGAAATTACTGTATGGTGGGAAAGAGGATCGGACGACAGCTTATAAATCAGCACCCCTGTAACTATTCCAGCAATGAATCACAAACTAAAAAGGGAAAAAGTCATATAATTGATGTATAAAAAAACAAAAACATATGTGTGAAGAATATTGATTCGTCAAACCAAAGTCCCGCCTGGATTCGAACCAACAACCTTTGGTAAAAACTGAGGCAGTGGCTTAAACCACTGACCTATGAGGTCACACTAAACTACTGCAAGAGAGGTCATATATGGTTTAAAAAAAGCCATGATTAAATATTCTTCACACAGATGTTTTTCTTCACATGCTGTGAAAATATGGAATTTGTGTTGACACAGAAATCACATCCACAGATGATATTCAAATTATGGCTTTTTTGAACCATATATGACCTCTTTGAAGTGAGTTAGTGTGACTGCATAGGTCAGTGGTTTAAGCCACTGTCTGCTTTTGCGGAAGGTTGTTGGTTCGAATCCAGGCGGGACTTTGGTTTCAAGAATCAATATTCTTCACACACATGTTTTTTGGTTTTACCGTGGTGACTGTCATGAATTGCATCACAATTTTTTTTCACACATATGTTTTTGATGATATTCAAATTATGGCTTTTTTGAACCATATATGACCTCTTTGCAATGGGCTAGTGTGACTGCATAGGTCAGTGGTTTAAGCCACTGTCTTCTTTTGCGGAAGGTTGTTGGTTCGAATCCAGGCGGGACTTTGGTTTCAAGAATCAATATTCTTCACACACATGTTTTTGGTTTACCGTGGTGACTGTCATGCATTGCATCACAATTTTTAGGACCAAGTATCCTCTTTAGAAATTACTGTATGGTGGGAAAGAGGATCGGACGACAGCTTATAAATACAGCACCCCTGTAACTATTCCAGCAATGAATCACAAACTAAAAAGGGAAAAAGTCATATAATTGATGTATAAAAAAACAAAAACATATGTGTGAAGAATATTGATTCTTCAAACCAAAGTCCCGC